>NC_069503.1:120266658-120445256 GCF_027579735.1 Bombina bombina
TCGATGTGCAGAGTACATTTTCCGCTATATCGGATCATGTCCGCTCACACCATCATACATAGGCCCCTATATATATGATTGACTCCAGTGCTAGGCTATAACAGCTTGTTACAAATTTGTTTTGATGTGCTCTTGAAAAAGGCTATGTATAGCTGAAATGCGTAGAGCTTTTTATTCTGTTTTTTTTTTAATAAATCCTTTAAGTTAGCAGCTTGTAATAAAGCAACAGGTCCATATGCATTACTGCTGAATATTATAAAATCCTTTCTGGTAATATAATACATCCACTTATATATATAATTTATTAAATTCTTATTATATTCAAGGATCAGAAATGTTTTGTTTTACCTAACTGGATACATAGTGATCAAACTGGTTTCATGAAGGATAAAACTTAATTTACTAATTTAAGGAAATTATTATTATTAATTATAGTTGATTTTTATAATGCTAGAAAGAATAAGAGGCTTGTTTGAAGACGATAAGGCAATTATTGCCATAGATGCAGATAAAGCCTTCAGCTCAATCAATTGGAATCACGTATTTAAATCATTAGAACAGTTTGGATTCCATGGCCCTTTTATTGCCTTCAGTAATCTCTTATACAACAACACATTGTCTGCCCTTATATCTAATTGATTCCTTTAATCTAATGTTACGTTACATAAATGACGAGACAATGCTGTCCCTTTTCACCTTTACTTTTTAATTTATGTTTTTAATCTTTAGCAGTTACGATAAGGGGTATCATGGTAGGATCTAAAGACATTCAGATCTCATAATATGCTAATGATTTGCTAGTCTTCATCAGAAATACAAAAGTTAATGTTCCAAATCTACTTGAGACCTTGAAAATCTTTAGTTCATTTGAGGTTATGCTATTAACTTTCAAAAATCAGAACCTACAGTATGTGGATATATAAAACTAGATTTTCTTTGAAGAATATTCCATTTAACGAAGTTAGGCACCTGAGATATCTGGCCATTAATATAAGTTGATTACCTGAGAAATGGTATGATATTAATTAAAAGGAGGCAATTTTTAAAATTCTGAAAGATTTTAAAAAACGGACAGCTCTGCCATTTACTGTAATGGGGAAAATAATCTAATCAAAATGGTTAAATTTCCTAGCACCTAGCAAGATAGTAATGTCCAAAAAAAATAAAAGACAGACTTCTAAGCATACATCTTTAGGGATCCACAAATGTGGTCACCCTAGATGTTCCATGTGCAAATATATTATACCAAAACTGTCACTGTCACTGCAAATGTCACGGGAGAGGTACACAGGATAAAAAATCGGATTACCTGCAATACATCCTTTATGATATATGCACTGACTTGTAAATGTGGCCTACAATATTTAGGCCGCACGACTAGAAAAATCCGCACGAGATGGAGCGAACATTTGCGAAATGTAAAAAAGAAGCTACTCAACCACAGTGTACCTAAACACCATGTACAGACACACTTTGGTGAACCTTGTAGCTACCACATTACTCCCATTGAACATATTCCACCTTCTCACAAATATAATAGATATATTAAATTAAGACAGAGAGAAACTTTTTGGATCTACAAGTTCCAATCTCTCGTCCCTAAAGGTCTTAATGAAGTAATAGACTCTGTTGCTTTCAATTAATCTTATGGTACCTTGTACACCTGAGTTTATATGTGTGTATATATTTCTCTACATTTTTTAGATTATAGTATATTATTATTGACATTACAATGGTATTTATATTTATATTTAATGGATGCCAAGAACTGTAATCCTCTCTAGTTATTGATATACAAATATATCCAGTTTCATAAGATACTTCAGTTACTGTTATCTACATATAACCAGTCTAATGAGATGTTCCTTATCAGGATAACTTTTAATTGGTATTTTTAATCGGTATTTTGTATATTACGGTCATGAACTACCAATACCTTCATATGTATCTATATTTTTTATCTATGCTCTAGTTATAGACATTTAGATCTCCCAGTTCATGAGTTGCATATTATTAGGATTATTTACCATTGACTTATTTGTTTGTTTATCTATGGCTATGAATTTATACACTTGATTCTCTTTATATTCATCCTTTTTAATAATCTCTATTATTACACCCAATATTATCTTTACTTTCCTTATACACAGGTATACGGTTTGCACTATTTGCACTATTTGCACTTTAAAAGTTATATTAGGTGACCCTTATTACCATTATACATAAACACACATTTCACCACAAAAATTTTATAGTCTCTGCGAGTACCGTATTTTATGTAGTTGGTCTATTTTTCATTAGATCTTTTTATCAATATTATCAAATATTTCACATCATTATTTATTATTATTTAAGCAATACAATCCCACCTTCATACACATTATCATTTATTAGTCTGAGTATAGATTCCATTCACACAAGATGTTTCGCCGAGACCCATAGCGTAAAATTGTTTCTAAATATCCCAATAATTTATAACGTCATATTTTTGACCCTTCATATCTTGCTATTTTTCACTGGGATATTTACATATTGTTTAGATGTATACACATACACTTATTCTTCTCTAGTATTATTATTATTATCAACTAGTATTTCTTACACTTGTTGCCCTAGGTTACATAGGTCAGCCAATAGTAACACACGATTAGCTCACACCCTTTGTATGTCTCACTTTATACCAATGAGATTAGAATAATCACACACGCCTATTTATCAATGTCTATTCCCTTTACGACTGACGTAATCACGTAGTCGCATGATACATTTTTGTTCTGTGTCCTTTATTATGTAGAGACGTTCTTATTGGCAGTAGTCTATCCGACGTCACTTCTGCAATCATTTTAACTACCACAGACCAAACGATTTGTATACACGCAAATTTGCAACTTGTTCATTCATTTATTTCTATCAGATGATTCAGGTATTAATCACATCTTAATACGTTTGTTGAACATTACATATATCGTTTGTTGAACATTGTTTATTTTACTATTTTTTGTTTACTAAAGAGTTCACACTTCTTTGAATAGAAACCCCTTTTTGTTATAATATTTTTTGATACAAAATTGGTATACAGTCTTTAGATTTTAGTTAAAGTCTATCAAATCTGAGAAATATATACCAAAAACGAAGGGTTAAAGTGCTGAGAGTCTGTCCCTTGGAGGGAAACTTTCAGGTGTTTGTTATTCTTTTAATTGATTTTATTGGTAAGGTTGGTGTATATATAAGAGCTATGATCAGTATGCTTTATATGCCTGATGAAACAGCGTTGGTGCTGAGAAACGCGTTGCATGTTTTTAAGGGGGGGTCACTTTATGCCCTACCCTTTGGTTCCTGTTTTTATTATTGTTTTAATACATTTTATTTCCATTTTATATTGGAACCTCTACTGATCATTTTTATTCTACCACCTGCTACCAATGAATTGCACTGGGACTGGCCCCACGCTCTGTGGAGGCCCCCGGGTGCTTCCCTGCTGTCTACCTCGCCCTGTGGAGAGGTTTCCTCTGGCAGTTCCATTCTCGCTCTAGGAGATTAGAGCCAAAGGTGTTCCTGTTTACACGCTGGAAAGTACAGCAAGCTGGGTTGCTGTTGATCACCCAGTCTGCGCCTAATAGCACTGTCTGAGTGCGCCACTAAAATGTGAGTACCCTGTGTGGGTGAATATAAGTCATCTAATCTGTTTATACTGGTACACACAAGCGCCTCTCTTTCTTTTCCCCTTCTTCCTGCAGACGTCATACCATTCTGATGTGAGGAGAGTGCAGCTTCTGATCCCTTCTATTTCTTCTTTGGTTTGGATCCATCATTGAGACTTTTTTTGTGAAAGAGACTTTGTCATAATATGTATCCATTGCTCCTTTGAAAGCTATATATACTTTTATACACTAAATTTATTTGGTATATCTGTTATATTTGAACTCATATGTTATATTTTAGCTTGTCTGTATTCATTTAGTTTTGGGTTATTGCTTCAAATACACACACATATATATATATATATATATATATATATATATATATATATATATAGGAATTTTATCACAACTATATCTGGTTAAGCCTATCTATATATATTTTTTTGTTTTTGTTTTAGAGCGCCTCCTATCAGGATATCCTTAGAGAGATACCCTTTGCTTGCTTGTCATATCACCTTTACAGGTTTTATAGGGGTGCAACATATAGTTCCCTTATTTGCTTATAGAATAGCAAATCTTATATACATTTATATATTGTTACACAGTTTCATTTGGTATCTTTACCAAAATGCTATCTACTTTAGAAAGAACAGCAAGAAGAAACTCCTCTGCTCCCAATGGTCAGCCTCCTGATAATTCACAAGATCCTACACAAGTTAAATCTATACTAGAGGAGCTTTTGAAACTAGAACATCGCCATTGGTGGGACATAGATTCCTTAACAAAATATAAAGATAAAAAACAAATACCTAGGGGTCTTAGAGTATTTAAAAACTGTTCTTTCAAAAATGATGCTGATTTATTGGAAAAATGGCAGAATATATTAAATGAATGCTCTTTTAGTTTAATTGAACTATTGATTAAACACCGACAAACACTGTTAGAGAAGGTTGGTAAAGAGATAGAATTGGTTCAAAAGGATCTTGAAACCATGTAAGAACACCCTGAATATGGGAAATTGAATGCACAAACTATTAAGACCTCAGATAATTATCAAAATGAAGTTATTAAGACCAAACAGACTAAAATGAAAAGAGATGAGGAGGACTATGAGAAAGGAGAAGTCTATTCTAATAATAAGAATAAGCCCAATAAAAATAATGAATGGACTGTGGTACAATATAAAAATAAAAATAAGAATAAATATAAAAAACATAATCCCAATAGCAAGAACCACAATACCTTTTCTCATAGCAAATCCAATATGCAGACAGGGAATTATAAGAATCATCAATCCTTCAGACATAATAACCCTCAGTACTCTAACTTTGAAAATAGACACCATCAGATGTCTACAAATATGAACTCTGGTCCTTTTGTTAATTCACCAACACAGAATGTCCAATTCTATGCCAACCCTAATGACTTACCAATCACTAATAGATTCCAATCATTACAAAATGTTGAACAAAATAGAGACCCATCTAATACATTCAACACCCAAACCCAATTTTTGGCTGGGCCTGAATTTAATCATTATTCTAATGATAGATTGGAGATGCAAAGGAGAGATGATGTTCCCTCTACCTCTAATGGGTCTTTTTTAGGGGAACGCCAATTGGCACCCCTGTGGAGACGGAACTACGACCAATCAAAAACAATGAAAAAAAAAAAGACCTTTCCCAAACAGGGACGATGGGGTAGAGGCAACACCGTCAAAAAGGAAAAACTCTCAAAATTAAAAGAAGGAATTTTTAACCTCTCATCTCATGCACTTACAAATTATGAGGTTAGAATTCTGGGTAGAGGCCTCTCATTTTGCCCCCCCCCCCAATTCTCATAACCTATTTGATCTATTTGTAGACCTGAATAGGTATACAAGAAAACTATCTTTGCAAAGATACTTTTCTACTAAGAATATGAGAAAAAACTAATAGAGGGCCCATCAATTTTGCTAGACTCTGATAGTTCCCCTTCACCTACCTCTTATTATCTTAATCCAGATGATTTAAGTCATGACCTATTCGAGTCTAGTATACATACTCATTTGAAATTACCATCTACTTTTAATCCCCCAAAACCGGAGATAACTTATGTTGACTTATTTCAACAAATGGTAATGAATGATTTCGAAAAAATACCATCCAAAACTTTTGGCAAATCCAAACTTTGGCCTAATGAACAACAAGCCATTAAAAGTTTAATGAATAATAGAAACCTGGTCATCCGCCAAGCCGACAAATGCGGCGGGATTGCACCCCAGGACTACAAAGATTATGTTGCTGAGGCAGTCAGAATACTGTGTCATGACAAGTTTTACTGTAGACTCTACACAGACCCACTGAGCAATTTAGCAAGTTGCTTGTGAGGATTTTGGAAGATGGTGGTAGAAAGGGGATTTTAAATAAAAAAGAAAAAAGTTATTTAATGCCTGACCACCCAGCATACCCTTCTACTACCATCTCCCAAAAATTCACAAAGATATCAAAAAGCCTCTGGGGAGACCCATTATTGCGGGGATTAATGGTGTCATGGATAGACTTTCTGAATACATAGATTTATATCTTCAGAAATATGTTATCCATTTGCCTTCCTATATCTGTGACACCACTGATCTCCTCAATAAACTCAGTAACTTCAGTTGCAGGGGTACGTATTTATGGTTTACCTGTGATGTGGGAGCATTGTATTCCAATATCCCTCATGAAATTGGTATACAGGTTATGCAATCATTCTTAAATGATGATATATATATATGCCATCCTTGCAGAAAGAATTTTTGATAATGATAAAAGAATTTATTCTTAAGCATAATTATTTTCAGTTCCTTGATGATTTCTATCTACAGGTTAGGGGTATGGCCATGGGCACCAGGTTTGCGCCCAGTTTTGCCAACCTTTTTATGGGAGCCTTTGAAGAGATTTTTATTTACAACTCGAACTGGGCACGTAACCTGGTGTTCTATGGCCGGTTTATTGATGATTTGCTCTTTATCTGGGATGGAACCTCAAAAGAGGCCGAACTATGTCAAACATCTGAATAATAATGATATGGGCCTTACTTTCACTTATAACATCCAGCCACAGAAAATCACATTTTTGGATGTCCTATTACAATGGGGAACTGAGGGTAATGTCTGTACTTCGACTTTTTTCAAGAAGGTTGATAGTTACAATTTTTTACACTTTAGAAGTAACCACTTGAAAAGTTGGAAGACAAACATCCCTTTCAGTCAATTTAGCAGGATTAGGAGAAATGGTAGTACCCTACAGACTTCTGATAAACAATCATCCATTCTGGTGGAGAGATTTCTGGCAAAGGGTTATCACCCCTCTCTCATCAAGAATAGCCAAAAGAGAGCCAGAGAACTAAACAGAATTTCATTACTTAAAGACAAAACAAGAAAACAAAATATCACCACCACACAAGATACGGAAGAGGCCCCACAACCAAGATTTATAACTCAATATAATTCCAATCACAGAGCCATTAAAAAATCGCTAACTAAACATTGACATATTATACAAAAATATCCCGTCCTTAAACAGATACTGGAAAACCAACCAAAGATGACTTTTAGAAGGGCACCTACCCTCAAACAAAAATTGGCACCTAGCAAGATAGTAATGTCCAAAAAAAATTAAAAGACAGACTTCTAAACATACATCTTTAGAGATCCACAGATGTGGTCACCCTAGATGTTCCATGTGCAAATACATTATACCAAAAACTGTCACTGCAAATGTCACGGGAGAGGTACACAGGATAAAAAATCAGATTACCAAACTTTTTGGATCTACAAGTTCCAATCTCTCGTCCCTAAAGGTCTTAATGAAGTAATAGACTCTGCTGCTTTCAATTAATCTTATGGTACCTTGTACACCTGAGTTTATATGTGTGTGTATATATTTCTCTAATTTTTTTTAGATTATAGTATATTGTTAGGATTATTTTCCATTGACTTCTTTGTTTGTTTATCTATGGCTATGAATTTACAGGGTCCCGCTTTCTGAATTTCTCACTCTGTTCTCATAGACACACAGTACCGCACTATAACCCTTGGATTACTGCCTACTGCTGTTCTCATTTAGCCTGCAATTTGTTCGGACTTATTACTCTGCCTACTGAGGACGCATCCGATTGGAGGATTCGATCACGTGATCCCTGTTTGGTTGGGGGCCTAGGAGTTTGGAGTGGCTACGCTACTGCCGGGAGCGTACTGCAGACGTGAGAGGCGTCTGAATCATCTCTTCTCCGTGAAGACGAATGGAGCCATCGCATCAAAAATACCAGCACTAGGGGGTGAGTAAAAACTCTGTGACGGCTTGTGCCGTGTGTTGTGGGACATTGTCCAGATAGGTCGGGTAGTGATTTACACCCGGAAGGCTCACGAAATAGTACCAGTCGCCTGGTCTGTGATAAATACAGAAGGCGATTAGGTCTGAGAGTGGTTGCCTTGAGGACAGTACCAAATACTAAAAGTAAGTCTCACCTACCTAGGTTGCTGTGTTTAAATATATGGATGGTGATTCGCTATTTCCTAAAGAGTGGCTTTTGAGTTTATTGATGAACATTATTAACTGTCACCTCACTGCTCATCTTTTCTGTCTATTATTCATATTTTCCCTGATTATGAGGTGCTTTGGCATAGTTCAGCAGTGATTCTTATCCTTGTTCATACTGGGTATAGTGTGATTACAATAACGGTACTGTGTGCATCAATCACATATATATTTAAATTGGACTATAATAATTAGCTCCCTATAGTTTATAGGTGGTAGCTATGGAGGACCAAGAGGGACAGGCAATTTCACTTTTTTCTGATATTTACGAAGATAATTTGGATTCTTTAGACCTGGAGGATGTATTTAAATTTGACTCCCCAAATATTAAATTGGGAGACCTTTTCCAAGACTTTGAATATCTAAAGCTTAAAGAGCAGAAGTTAAAGTGGGACAAATGGATTCTTAATAAGTATTTACAATTAAAAATGGTGCCCAGAGGGCTTAGGATAAATAAATTTCCAACTTATGATGTGAAAGATCAGGACTTTATTGATCGTTGGAATCATGCTCTCACCAGTTGCTCACTAACTTTGATCTCATTGCTTATAGAGTATAAGGATATGCTATTGATAGAAGTAAAGTCTAGACTTGATAAAATTTACTCTGATATGGAAAGGTTTAGGGAGTATGAGGTTTATTCAAGATTTGATGCAATCTTTAAAAATACAATTGAGGAATCCAAGAAATTGGTAATTCAAATTAAGCATACCAAATTATTGCGTGACCAAAAGGATTATACCTCAGGTAATGTCTATATTTGGCGGCGACGCCAAAGAAATAGACAGTGGTCTAATTTAGAGGAATTTGAGCACACTACTGATAATACCATTCCCTATATAAGTAAAAGTAAAAACAAGAATAAGAGAAGAAGGGGTCAGAGATATAATAAACAGAATAAAGTAACAGGAACTGAATTAGAACAAGATGGTAATAAGAAAGTGTCATTTGTGAATTTAGGGGGTGATACCTCTGAGGAGGATAGGTTTGCCTCAAGTTATGAGGGAGGCTCTAGCGATGATCAAGTATCTGAGTTTGAGAACCAATTAGAAACAGTATGTGCTTCAACCTCCACGGATGTTCCCTTTAAGGGAATATTAAAGAATTCGGCTCAACAAGGAGCAAAACCAAAATTAAAATTGGGGTCCAATCAGTCACAGTGCTCTAAACCTCAGGTTTTTCAGGGGGCTCAGGACCCACCAGAAAAAGGGGGGGGAGGGAGCAAGCAGAATATGAGAAAGTCAAACCCAAAGACAGGGGACCAGGAACAACAGAGATTCCCCTTGAGGGCCGTGAGAACCAGAAAACAGAACAAGTGTGTCTAGATTCTGTTATTAATATTTCCAAACATTATCTTACCGACTTTGAGCGCAGGGTCCTTAACTATGGTCTCGGATTTGTTCCAGCTAAGAAGTTTGATCTTTTTCAAACAATTGTAGATGTTAACAAATTAATTAGAGACCTTACGGTTCACAAGTACTTTTCATGGTCAGAGTCCAATATTGATACTCTGGATATGAGAAGGGATTTGTCAATCAGAACATCTGGTAATTTAGACTTCAGGGATACTTGTACACTGTTGTCCCTTGAAAGTTTATCTAACGAGGGAAATATTGGTAACATGGGTTCTGCAACGTCTATCCCCAAACTTAGATCACCATCTACTTTTTATCCTATGCAAGTACGAGGTAAGGCGCTGGAAGTCTTCCACAAAAGAGTGGTGGAGGACCTTACTAATTTGTCCATGACGGCCACAGTGGGGCCCCATAATCTCACTCTTAAAGAGAAATCAGCCTTGACTGATTTAAAGAATAATGATCAGATTGTGATTAAGCAATCAGATAAGGGTGGCAATGTGGTTGTCATGGACAAAGAGTATTATGTGAATGAGGCCCTTCGCCAGTTAGAGGACTGTGACACCTACCTTGGTTTACCAGGGAATCCAACATTGAAATACTCAAATGAACTGAGACATTGGGTGGATGAGGCGGTGGAAGATGGGATAATTGATCATGCAACTGCTGAAACAATGATTGTCAATAATCCGGTTGTTCCCATCTTCCACCACTTACCAAAGATTCATAAGAGTATTATTAATGTGAAAGGTAGGCCGATTGTAGCCAGTATTGGCTCTTTATTAGAACCATTATCTAAGTGGGTTGATCATTTTCTTCAACCCTTGGTGAAAAGGCTCCCAAGTTACATCAGAGACACTACTGATGCCATGTGTGTGATGGAGGATGTGTTTTGGAAAAAGGAGTATAGTTGGTTGACAATTGATGTTGTCTCCTTGTACTCATCCATCCCTCACACACATGGCCTGAGAGCAATTGAATTCTATTTAGACCTTTATACGGATCTTTCAGATGGAATGAAAGAATTTATCATGGGATCTGTTAAATTTCTGCTTGAACATAATTATTTTATGTTTCAGGGTTGCTACTACCTCCAGAGACGTGGGACCGCTATGGGGGCCAAATTTGCCCCATCCTATGCCAACCTCTTTATGGGGTGGTGGGAGAGGGCCCACGTCTATGGAGATAGTAGCATAAATCCCTCAGATCAAGTCATCAAGTATATTCGCTATATTGATGACCTGCTTATGATTTGGTCAGGTGATCATACTTCTGCTAAGAGGTATGTGGACTATCTGAACACAAATGAGGTTGACATTCAGTTCACCTTTGAGTGGAATAAAACTGAAATTTGTTTTTTGGATATAGTCCTTAAAAGTGTCCCAGCTGAGAATAAGGTTGTCTCGTCCCTCTATAGGAAGCCTATTGCTGGTAACACTGTGTTGCACGCTAAAAGCAGTCATCCTGGGCATGTCTTTGGCGGTATTGCTAAAGGCCAATTCATGAGGGTGCGACGCAATTGTACCCAGCAATGTGATTTCCAGAGGGAAAGTGGGGACCTGTGCAGAAGGCTTAGACAAAGAGGTTACCCACGAGAGGTTGTATACAAAGCTCATTCTGAGGTAAAGAAAATGGACAGGGCAGTTATGCTAAGAGATGTTTCTAATAAAAGGAAGCCCCCATCTACTAACATCAAACCAAAATTTGTAACCCAGTTCTCTAATCAGTACGAAGATGTGTGCAAGATTATTGAGAAAAATCTTCCGATATTGATGGGAGATAAGCAATTGAGGGACAAAGTTGAGGGAGGTTGTATGTTTGTAGCGAGGCGAGCTGCCTCGCTGGGTAACATGCTATCTCCAAGTCTATTGAAGGAACCATCTGTCTGTAACTCATGGCTGACACATGAAGGTACTTACAGATGTGGCAGACGTACATGCACCTCTTGTGACCATATCAGGGTGGGCAGATCATTTATATCTGGCCATTCTGGAGAGGTATTTAACACTAAGGGATGCATTAACTGTAGGAGTACCTACATTGTCTATCTTATTGAGTGCATTTGCTGCTCAAAATCCTATGTAGGTAGAACGACCAGGGATGTTGGTACTAGAATTAGGGAACATCTATCCTATATCTCAGGTGATAAACCATGTTCTGCCCTTTCCAGACACTTTTTAGATGTTCACTATGGTGATGTCACTACTTTCAAATGGCAAGCAATAGAGCAAATCCCCAAGTCCCCTAGGGGAGGGGATAGGCTAACCTCCCTATGCAGACAGGAAACCTACTGGATATTCAAACTAAATTGTTTGGTTCCAGTAGGTTTCAATTCTGAACATGATATATTGAATTTTTGGCACAGGTGAATTATGACATCATTAGTGCTGGTTAGTATTGGCAGCTGTATTTGATGACATTATGTTCTAAACGTTAAGTTTAATAATACTAAATAGTGGCCAGACTAATTATTTACTGTTAAATCAAATCCAATCTCATATCTATAATGATAATTTGGTCTGTTGAATTTATCTCTTATCCTTCCCTCTGATGTTTACTGAATTTGTTCTGAGTAATATATTAATTATTATTAAAGGTAGCTCTCTTGAATTTTCATTGTATACTAATCTAGGTTATATAGCTTGAATCAAAATTATATATAGGCTTTCTTCTCATATCTTTATTATGCATTCAATTGTATTAAAGTGTTTGTCATGTGGCAATTGTTATTAACCAATCGTGGTTTTAACCTTTTTTAAAGGTAGTTGCATGTGTGTGTTATTGTGTCTATGATTACGGTCCTGTGTGACCGAAACCGGTCAGACGTTTCAGCTTGGCTGCATGTTCTGTCATGTCCTGTTTCCTATTTTTAAATAATATGGATTAAAGAATTGTTCGTTTATGACCTGAGTGAGGATCAGTCATTTTTTCTCTTTTTCCTATATGAATTTATACACTTGATTCTCTTTATATTCATCCTTTTTAATAATCTCTATTATTACACCCGATATTATCTTTACTTCCCTGATACACAGGTATACGGTTTGCACTATTTGCACTTTAAAAGTTATATTAGGTGACCCTTATTACCATTATACATAAACACACATTTGACAAATTTTTTTATAGTCTTTGCGAGTACCGTATTTTATGTAGTTGGTCTATTTTTCATTAGATCTTTTTATCAATATTATCACATATTTCACATCGTTATTTATTATTATTTAAGCAACACAATCCCACCTTCATACACATTATCATTTATTAGTCTGAGTATAGATTACTTTCACACAAGATGTTTCGCCGAGACCCATAGCGTAAAATTGTTTCTAATTATCCCAATTATTTATAACGTCATATTTTTGACCCTTCATATCTTGCTATTTTTCACTGGGATATTTACATATTGTTTAGATGTATACACATACACTTATTCTTCTCTAGTATTATTATTATTATCAACTAGTATTTCTTACACTTGTTGCAATAGGTTACATAGGTCAGCCAATAGTAACACACGATTAGCTCACACCCTTTGTATGTCTCGCTTTATACCAATGAGATTAGAATCATCACACACGCCTATTTATCAATGTCTATTCCCTTTACGACTGACGTAATCATGTAGTCACATGATACATTTTTGTTCTGTGTCCTTTATTATGTAGAGACGTTCTTATTGGCAGTAGTCTATCCAACGTCACTTCTGCAATCATTTTAACTACCGCAGACCAAACTATTTGTATGCACGCAAATATGCAACTTGTTTATTCATTCATTTATTTCTATCAGATGATTCAGGCATTAATCACATCTTAATACGTTTGTTGAACATTACATATATCGTTCGTTGAACATTATGTTAATTTTACTGTTTTTTTGTTCCCTAAAGAGTTCACACTTCTTTGAATAGAAACCCCTTTTTGTTATAATATTTTTTGATACAAAATTGGTATACAATCTTTAGATTTTAGTTAAAGTCTATCAAATGTGAGAAATATATACCATAAACGAAGGGTTAAAGTGCTGAGAGTCTGCCCCTTGGAGGGAAACTTTCAGGTGTTATTCTTTTAATTGATTTGATTGGTAAGGTTGGTGTATATATAAGAGCTATGATCAGTATGCTTTATATGCCTGATGAAACAGCGTTGGTGCTGAGAAACGCGTCACATGTTTTTAAGGGGGGTCACTTTATGCCCTACCCTTTGGTTCCTGTTTTTATTATTGTTTTAATAAATTTTATTTCCATTTAATATTGGAACCTCTACTGATCATTTTTATTTTACCACCTGCTACCAATCAATTGCACTGGGACTGGCTCGGCGCCCTGTGGAGGTCCCTGGGTGCTTCCCTGCTGTCTGCCTTGCCCTGTGGAGGGGTTTCCTCTGGCAGTTCCATTCTAGCTCTAGGAGATTAGAGCCAAAGGTGTTCCTGTTAACACGCTGGAAAGTACAGCAAGCTGGGTTGCTGTTGATCACCCAGTCTGCGCCTAATAGCACTGTCTGAATGCTCCACTAAAATGTGAGTACCCTGTGTGGGTGAATATAAGTAATCTAATCTGTTTATACTGGTACACACAAGCGCCTCTCTTTCTTTTCCCCTTCTTCCTGCAGACGTCATACCATTCTGATGTGAGGAGAGTGCAGCTTCTGATCCCTTCTATTTCTTCTTTGGTTTGGATCCATCATTGAGACTTTTTTTGTCATAATATGTATCCATTGCTCCTTTTAAAGCTATATATACTTCTATACACTAAATTTATTTGGTATATCTGTTATATTTGAACTCATATGTTATATTTTAGCTTATCTGTATTCCTTTAGTTTTGGGTTATTGCTTCAAATACACGTTTATATATATCTATATAGGAATTTTATCGCAACTATATCTGGTTAAGCCTATCTATATATATTTTTTTGTTTTTGTTTTAGAGTGCCTCCTATCAGGATATCCTTAGAGAGATACCCTTTGCTTGCTTAAATTTCCTAAATTACTGTATGTTATGCAAAACTTTCCAAAACTTTTCGCCTTATACAGACTGACTCAACGTGAAGATTTTGCAGGGTTTAATTTCCTGTGTATACAATTGTATACTTGGGCTTGTCTAGTGAATATTATTCCTGATTAGTTGTCTGATAGTGGTAATTATTTTTTAAAAGATGTTGGGCCAGATTAACTCTCCCAATCGCACAATTATTCCGCTAAAAGTAAGCTTTTTGCATGCGTTGGGTAGCACTCATATTACAAGTTAAAAGTAAAATGTTTTCACTTGCATGCTAACCCAATATGCGCGAAAAAGCAGAACTTACAATATAGTGATCGCGTTAGCATATTCTCTGCATGGTGGTCCTCCACTTGGTGAGGTGGCATCTCCATATATGGGGCCAGGCTTCACTTCCGGTCGCAGTGTACTACAACGCACCGTGACCGGCGTCACTTCCGGTCCCAGTTCCGGTAGTCCCAGTAGTAAGAAGTCACGTGTTCGGCTGACACTAAGTACCTGTTTGAGAACTACATAGTACAGGCGGCTCGATTGTAAACTAGGAGATAACATCTAACAGATTGGTCAATAGTGATCAAATGTTTTCTGACATTGCGAGCTCCAATTGGTGCAACATTTTTTGGTTTTGTTATGCAGATAATTTCATGATACCATAAACCGCTCACTAAATAATGATTGTTGATAACTGAGAGATTAATCGATAGAGTCTTCATCTAGAACTTAAGCCATTTCTGTTGATAAGTGATATGAGAAAATTTTAACTCTATACGACATATTGCAATGATAAATGCTGAGAGCGTATGCTGTCGGAATTTATCGATGTGCAGAGTACATGATCCGCTATATTGGATCATGTCCGCTCGCACCATCATAGATTGGCCCCTATATATATGATTGACTCCAGTACTAGGCTATAACAGCTTGTTACAAATTGGTTTTGATGTGCTCTTGAAAAAGGTTATGTATAGCTGAAATGCGTAGAGCTTTTCATTCTGTTTTTTTAAATAAATCCTTTAAGCTGTACCATGTGGATGCCCTGCTGATGTTTTAAATAAACGTGCATTTTCATCTGAATCCTGTGAGTATACTATATTGTGCCTCCAGGTGGTTTTGAATTTACTGCACTATTGTGGACCTTTATCTCTTGGAGGTATATACGGTCAGAAGAAATTGACAATCAGGACACCTAGGCAGTTTTATCACTTGAGTAACACAGCACCGCCTATTTTGCAAGATATATCCTATTATACAGCTTGGGAGAACCGGGGCTGGCAGCAATTACTAAAAGGGAAGTGTTCTAACACTGGTTTTTACTTTATTGCTATATACCTAACTCCTGAGGAATGAAATAAACCCATAACTAAGGAGCAAATAGTGAAATCCGTTAAGTTAGCAGCTTGTAATAAAGCAACAGGTCCATATGCATTACTGCTGAATATTATAAATCCTTTCTGGTAATATAATACATCCACTTTATAATTTATTAAATTCTTATTATATTCAAGGATCAGAAATGTTTTGTTTTACCTAACTGGATACATGGCGATCAAACTGGTTTCATGAAGGATAAAACTTAATTTACTAATTTAAGGAAATTATTATTATTAATTATAGTTGATTTTTATAATGCTAGAAAGAATAAGAGGCTTGTTTGAAGACGATAAGTCAATTATTGCCATAGATGCAGATAAAGCCTTCAGCTCAATAAATTGGAATCACGTATTTAAATCATTAGAACAGTTTGGATTCCATGGCCCTTTTATTGCCTTCAGTAATCTCTTATATCACAACACATTGTCTGCCCTTATATCTAATGGATTCCTTTAATCTAATGTTAAGTTACATAAATGACAAGACAATGCTGTCTCTTTTCACCTTTACTTTTTAATTTATGTTTTTAATCTTTAGCAGTTACGATAAGGGGTATCATGGTAGGATCTAAAGACATCCAGATCTCATAATATGGTAATGATTTGCTAGTCTTCATCAGAAATACAGGACAGGGACCAATATGTTAAGGAAGCAAACAGACTACTAGGAGACAGGAGGACTTATAAAAGACTTGACCTCGATCCCATCAAATCCTTTGCCTCAAAACTATTGAAATTATTAAACAGAGGTAAGAATAATGATATCCTTGATAAGAATGAATTCTCCTTCTTAGTTACAGAGTATCCCAGCATTTCCATTTTTTATTTTTGACCCAAAATCCATAAAGATTTAAATGTCCCCCCTGAAAGGTCAATTATATCTGGTATTAATTCTAAAACCTCAAACCTGTCGCTATATGTTGACAGGTTCTTGCAAAAATATGTACAAAACCTTGATTCATACATCAAAGACTTGACTCATATGTTAAGGATACTAAAAGATATCACCATTAATGATAATACTATGTTGGCATATTGTGATGTTACCTCTTTATACACTTCTATTGATCACAAACTTGGTATTGAGGCAATTAGTAGTTATCTAGAGAAAGATATGAGATATCTCTATGGAACATAAACATTCCTTTTGGAAAGTATACTATTTATTTTAGAACATAACTGCTTCTCATTTAATGGGAATTATTTTCTTCAAATGGAGGGAACCGCCATGGGGACGAGATTTGCATTGAGCTATGCCAACCTTTTTTATGGGATTTCGGGAAGAGAGCTTTATCCCGTTGGTAGAGCCCGCCACGAATCTCATCCTATTTAAAAGATATATAGATTACATGCTTATTGTTTGGCAGGGGAGCGAGTTAGAGCTCATAGGTTAGTTCAATGATATGAATAGGAATAATAAGGGACTCAATATAGTACTGAAAGTATTACATTCCTAGATTTAGAGCTCTCTCTTGAACAGAAGAAATTCGAAACCAAAACATTTTTCAAACCTGTCAATTCTAACAATTACATTCATGGCAAGAGTTGCCACTTAAAAAAGTGGATCGACAATATACCTTTTGGCCAATTTCTCAGGATAAGAAAAAACTGCTCTAAATTTAGCGACTATGAGTCTCAATCCTTGAAAAAAGGTTTCAAGAAAGGAGTTACGAACAAAATAATATCAACAAAGCAAAAGCTAGAGCCAATAATATAAAGAGAGATACTCTTATTGGCCATAATAAACCTAAAAATACAGATAATGAGGACGTGATCAGCGTACCTTTTATCACACAATATAATAGTGATCACAGAACAATAAGAAAAATCATGAGTAAACATTGGCATCTTGTCAAATCTGATCCCATTATTGGTGATAAAATTACCCCTTCCCTAAAATCGTCAACAGAAGAGCAAATAACCTTAAATCTAATCTAGCAACAAGTGAGTTTAAAAAGAGACAAAGCAAACTAAGAGATGTTGATCTTACTTGACATGATATTAAAGGATTCTATCCATGTTTCACATGCAGGGCCTGTAGATTCAGTTCTAAGCTTAAGAAATTCACAGTCCCCAATACAAGAAAAGAATTCATTATAAGAGACACTATAAGGTGTACACAAAAATGAGTGGTGTACATGCTTAAATGCACCTGTAAATTATTATATATAGGTGAAACTACTAGGAGCCTGAGAGATCAAATTCGCGAGCACCTATGTTACATAGAAAAGCGGAACCTAGACACACACCTGTATAGTCATTTTCAAGAAGTCCATAGAAAAACTTAAATGACCTCCAATATTGGGGTATATGTGCAGTATGCCCTGATTGGAGGGGAGGAAATTACGAATTGAAGCTTCTTAGGAAAGAGGCAGAGTTGATCATTGTTGCATTGGTCTCCTTTCCTCTGAGTTTTGGACATTTGGAGATATGTGTGTAGTCCCATTAGGTGGTTCTATTCATCGTAACTCCTCTGTCCCAATTCAGGTTTCTGTCCCTTATGCTTTTTATGTATTTCTGTATTTTTATGTTTGTTTTTTTTTGTTTTTTTTTTTATTTCTTTTGAAAGATTTTTTATTTTAGATATTAATTTCTGTATTATCTTTTTTTTTTTTTTTTATATTTTATTTCTTTTATTATTTTTCAAAACAAAACAAACAGAAAAATAGTAAATCAGATGTACAACATGTCAAGATTAGAAAGGTTGAAACAATTTTGCCTTTGGGTACAATCAAAAACAGGAGGTACATTTTCAGTTATATAGCCACATTTGTTACCATTATAAACCAATCTGGTGTACTCATATTATGACTCAAGCATTTGGCTAAAAAGAAGTAGGTTCTAAGAATTTATCTCTATCTCCAAGTCCAACAATTACAAAAGTCCTTGATGTTACTCTTAAGCTAGCATCAACCTTAGTGTGTCCATAATCTCAAAGAGAAACATGTAAGTACAATGGGCATTCAAATGCTTGAGTAAATCAAAATAACACATATCATATTAATGTCTACAATCAAAAACAGGCCTAGGAGGTACATTTTCAGTTATATAGCCACATTTGTTACCATTATAAACCAATCCGGTGTACTCATATTATGACTCAAGCATTTGGCTAAAAAGAAGTAGGTTCTAAGAATTTATCTCTATCTCCAAGTCCAACTATTACAAAAGTCCTTGATGTTACTCTTAAGCTAGTATCAACCTTAGTGTATCCATAATCTCAAAGAGAAACATGTAAGTACAATGGGCATTCAAATGCTTGAGTAAATCAAAATAACACATATCATATTAAACAACCTGCCATGAACAAACCGCCGCCTTTTTTTTTTTTTTATATATTTTTTTTATATTTTTTTATTATCAGATGTGTATCTATATTTCCCCTCTTTTTTATGAGCATTTATCTATCTGATGTGTTCTCACCATTTAAGAATTGTTCCCATAGAAATATCATATCATGGTAAGTGTCTAGGCCACCTGTTCTAAGATAATATAACCTCTCCAAGACTAGGGTGTTCTTTACTAAGTCCAACCAGTTGGCAATCGTGGGAGGTTGGGCCCTCTTCCAGTGCTGTGGGATAAGCCTTTTTGCAGCATTTAATAAAATTTGATAGAGGTTCCTTCTAATTTTACAGGGAATACGCGGCTTGGCATTAAACAAGACCCCCTCCGGTGAGAGGACCAATTCGACCCCAATAATTTTACAAATTAGTTTGTGAATATGTGTCCAATAAGTGTGTATCATGTCGCATTCCCACCATATGTGGTACATCGTTCCTTCCTGATCACACCCTCTCCAACACCTATTACTAGCAGTTGGAAACATATGTTTTAATTTGCTGGGGGTCAGGTACCACCTAGTAAGAATCTTGATGTTTGTTTCAAGAGCTGTCGCTGAGTGTGCTGATTTAGCTGTCGCCTGGAACCATGTCACCCATTTTTTATGGGGTATTTCTATCCCCAATTCTTTTTCCCATCTATATGTGTAGTTTGGCTTAGTGTGGTAGTGTGATTTAAGAATATCTTTATACATTATGGAGATAACTTTTTTGATGGGCTGCTGTGATGTGCACAAACGTTCAAACGTGGAGCGTGTTCTAGACATATACTGTTTAAATGTATGTATAGATAGATAGTGTCGAACCTGGTGGTACACAAACCAAGATTGGAATTGGTCAATGCCTTGTAGTAGCAATTCATCTCTGTGTTTTAGACGCCCTCTGTCCATCAACAGAAACACCGGCGTGTAGTCCAGTAGTTTTGTGGGCAGATTTGGATGTTGCTGTTTTCCCCAGGAGGCTAATTGAATTTCCCTATTTGGGTAAAGTGTTGTCAGAGGTGAGTAATTTGAAGTGACCTGTTTATGTGAATTACGTATTTTTAACCACGTTGACCAAGTCTCTTTAATAATTGGGTATTTTCCTATTAATTCTAATGGGGGTTTATGAGGTGCCCAGCACATTTCGCCTATGCAGGAGGTGCTCAAAAGTTGGGACTCTAGATGAACACATCTCTTATTAGACCCATTTTCCTGTCTACACCATTCCACTACTTTATTTAAAGTAATCGCTAGTTTATAAAAGTGCAGGTTTGGGACCCCCCAACCCGCCCTCTTCCCTAAGTCTATAAAGGGTATTTTTGGCTAATCTAGGTGGCTTTCTTTGCCATATGTAAGTGTCTATGATGTTTTGTAATTTACTGATGTCTGTTGAGACCCCCGGTATTGGTAATGCTTGCATGATATAAAGGGCTTTGGGCAACAGAGTCATTTTTGCGGCAGCAATTCTCCCTAACCAGGAGATATTCTGTTTTGGGAGCCAAGAAGATATCAAATATTGATATTCCTCCAGCAGACGGCCATAATTCAATTTTCGTAAAGTCTCAATATCTTTAGAGAGGAAAATCCCCAAATACTTCAATGCTTTGGTCTGAATTTTATATGGGAAGGTGCGATTGATCTCCTGTATCTCCTCCTCTGAGAGATTGATTGGGTACAGTTCTGATTTATTAGTATTTATCAAAAAGTTTGACACTGCACCGTAGGCCTTTAGTTCGTGTTGAACGTGTGGTAAGGAGTGTATTGGATCCGACAGGGTCATGAGTATGTCATCGGCGAACATTGCCAATTTATATTTTTCCCCTTGGATGTCAATGCCTTTTATGTTGGGGTGTTCACGTAATTTTATAGCTAGTGGCTCTAGGGACAAAATGAAGAGGATGGGCGAGAGCGGGCAGCCCTGCCTCGTGCCATTCCTAATTTCAAACTGGTCAGAGAGCACCCCATTAACCCTAACCTGGGCAAAGGGGTTGGAGTATAATGCAAGTATTTTTTGAATAAAAGTCTTGGGAAAGCCAAATTTCTGGAGTGTAGTTTATAGAAAAGTCCAATCTAATCTATCAAACGCCTTTTCGGCATCAGTCGATAGATAGACCGAGGGGACGTTTGATTTTTTAAGGTATTCTAATAAGTTTAATACTTTACCTATATTATCCTTGGCTTCCCTCTGTGGGACGAACCCTACCTGATCATAGTGAATCAAAGTTGGTAATAATTTATTAATCCTATTTGCTAAAATTTTTGCGTATAACTTGAGATCTACGTTTAACAAAGAAATCGGCCTAAAATTTGCTGGGGTCTCTGGTTTTTTACCGGGCTTGGGGAGTACTGATATATGAGCCTGCAACATGGTCTCAGGGAATGTAGCGGATTCTGAAATCTGGTTAAATAAAGTATGCAGGTGGGGAACAAGTTGGGGACCAAAAACCTTATAGTACCTATTACTAAAGCCATCTGGGCCTGGGGCTTTCTCTGGTTTTAATTCTTTTATAGCTTCTGATATTTCCCTTTTGGAGATTGGGGCCTCTAGCAGAGCTGCCTCATCTTCTGTAAGCTTGGGGAGGGTCACAGTGTCTAAGTAAGACTCGCATTTCATCTGGTGGGATGTCGACTGTCTATTAGGGAACAAGTTGTAGAGTCTGTGATAGAAATCTTTAAATGATTTACCTATGGATCTCGTGTCTTCGATTGAAGTGTTGTGTGCAGTTTTGAGGGAATGTACGTATGAGCTGGCCTGCTGTTTTTTTAAGGTCCTTGCCAAAAGTTTCCCGCATTTATTTCCTTCCCCATAGTATTTTTGTTTTATGTACAATTGGTACCTCTGCGATTTAATTTGTAAATGTTTGTTTAGAGCCTCCCTCCTTTCCCGCAAATTGTCAGCAAGGGCTTGATCTTCAGGATGGAGCTTCAGAGCCAAGTCAGCCTCCGAAACTCCCTGAGCTAATGTGATATAATCATTAAGGGACTGTTTACATTTATAGGCTTTGAGTTTGATAAACTCCCCCCTAATGTAGGCCTTATGAGCTTCCCATACCGTCGCAGGACCGACTTCTGTTGAGCTATTGAGGGTAAAATAAATATCTAAATATTCTGCAAATGATTCTCTCACTTTAGGATCTGAGAGAAGAACATTGTCCAGTCGCCACGTAAATGGCTTGATAAGGGCCGAAGGCCAAGCTATCTTACACTCCACCATGGAATGATCGGACCATACCGTGTGTCTAATATTAACGTTTTTTATTAAAGATAAAGCCATATGGTCCACTAAAATGTAGTCAAGCCTTGAATGGCTTTTCTGTGGGTTAGAGAAAAAGGTATAGTCTCTAGTTTGTGGGTGTGTGTATCTCCAGGTATCATGGAGTGTCATCTTCTTAATATCCCTCCATATAGAGCTAAGCAGTTTCTGGTTATGGCGTGTGGCTGGGTTAGAGCTATCTAGATCTGGCACTAAAGGAGTATTTAAGTCACCTGCGACAATCAAGGGGCCCTTAACTAAATCTAATATTTTGTTAGTACAGCTAGAGAAAAAGCGGTCTTGTCCAGTATTGGGGCAATATAAATTGATAATGGTTACTGGCTTACCATATAACAGACCCATTATACCCAAATATCTGCCCTCTTTATCCCTATCTAAAGACTGAAGTTTAAAAGGGATTGATCGATGAATTAATATGCTAACACCATTAATTTTCTTATGTGTGTTTGTACTGTGAAAATGTTGCGAGAATTGAGAGGACAAGAAGTTGGGTACCTTCCCGGTTTTAAAATGGGTTTCCTGTAGTAGGAGTATTTTCCCCCCTCTCCTATGAAGGTCCCGGAGAGCTAGGTTCCTTTTGTTAGGGCTGTTAAAGCCTCTCACATTTTGAGTGAGAATTTGTATGTGTTGAGTGTCAGTACCTGATGACATAATTGCTAATTTCTGATTTTGGATTCTCACGTGTAAGTAGCAGCAGCCAGCTAGTCAGAGGAAAATAACTATCATATGAAATCATTCGTGTAATGCGGAGTACCCAATGGCGGTGTTGTTGTAGGCAGGCAAAACACAATATAATACAAGAACAAATTGCACAACTGGTGCAAATATAAAAAGCAAAAATTAGTATTCTTTTAAAAGGGAGAACACAAACCCCTAGCGGGCAACAAAATGTTAACTTTAGCTTTATATATGTGGCATAATTAGCAGTATGGGGCGTATGGTATCAAAGATTCTACTGCATAAACTAGATTTCGAACCCTGTTAAAGAACACAGTATGAACGTAAGAAGTAAAAGAACATATTATAACATACATCAGTTTGAGCATATGTATACATCAATCGACAGATTAAGAAAGACAGCATTGTTTAAACAGTTTATCTCATACCTGTCTTCACACAATTTTGTCAAGATCTCTAGTCAAGGGGTTCAACCGCCTCTGGAGCCACCAATTGGGTCCCATCCGCCGCGCCCCCCCCCCCTTCTTAAAATTCCGGGAAGGACCATGGCAGATGAGGCCCGTGCAATAAGGACAGATCCCCGACAGGAACCCCTCGCCAAAAAACTAAATGGTCATTAATAACTGATTCAAAAGGCTGGGAGTTCATTTTCCCGTCCTGGGCAGACAGTCAGAGCTCTGGACTTCTGGAGTCACGGACTTTGTCGGAATCTTTTTCCACTCAGATCTCTGTGGTAGTGGCGGTGCAGGGTTACTTTTCCCCACAATCTCTCTATTTCCTTCATCTTGTGGGGATGGTGGTGAGATATCCAGGTCTTTACAGACTCGCAGAATGTCTGCTGTGGAATCGCAGATTAATCTTTTGCCTTTCCAAGGTATTTGTAGGTTGAATGGGTGACCCCATCTGTAGGCAATATTGCGTTGTCTCAACTTGGCAGTGAAATATTTAAACTCCCTTCTTTTCTGCAATGTTCTAGGTGTCAAATCTTCATATAGTTGGATAGATTCAGCTTTGAATCTAAGTGGGTATTTCTGGCGTGCCTTTTTCATAATCTCCTCTTTGATCTGATAGCTTGTTACTTTAAGTAGTAAGAAGTGAATACAGCGCCAACAAGAGGCCAAGGGATAAATATACTCACAGAGAGATAAAAGAAGATTATTTAATGAACCATGCTAAAAAGCATCAGTAATAAAAGACTATATATAAAAAATGTAAAAAGCACATATAAATAAAATTACAAATACAGGAATATCTTACAGAAGAGGCTCAAAGGGCCAAAGCTGATAATTACAATAAAAACAAAGGTAATAACAGGTGATCAGTGTGAGTGGTACACCAGAATAAGAGTGTATACTGATAAAACAGAATTAGCCTAAGTACAACTGTAGCAAGTGCATCAAGCAAAAAACTAATAAACAATAATACAAACAATAGTGTTCAAAATTAGTGTTACAAAAATAGTGTTCCAAAAAATAGAAAAATGCACTGCAGTGCAAAAAAAGGGGGTAGCAAAATAATTGTATAGATACAATCAAATAGTGAGTGAGTGCAAATGGATATAAAAATGCTAGCTACTTAATCCAGTGAGGTTAAGATATAATTAAATAAAATACACAATATGCAATAACATAAAAAATAAAATACACAATATGCAATAACATAAAAAATAAAAAATAAAATATAAAATATAATCCAAAAAAGTGTTCAAAAAGTTGATCAACAAATGTTAGTGAAGAACAAAAATAAGTCAATCAAAACTGAAAAATGGAAAAAAAGGGTGATGAAAAGCAAGGTGAAAGTGAGGAAATTGATTCCTTCCAATGTTAGTTACTTTAACAGATCCAAATTCCTGAGTGTGGTTGCTGAAGCAGCTGATTGGATCCTAGCACCTGTCAGCTGCTCCTATGGTATCCTAAAAAGTGTCCCTGTAAAAAAAGGAAATTCACAACATAGTGTATCCAATATGAGAATGAAGTAAAGATTAAAGTAATGCTTACCAATATGTCAACGCGTTTCTGCCCTCAAAAAAGGGCCTTTCTCATTACTTTAATCTTTACTTCATTCTCATATTGGATACACTATGTTGTGAATTTCCTGCCCCAGATGCTGTGTGCTATGACTCTAGAATCCAAGATGGCGAACGGGAGTGTTCACTCATCAGGCCCCGTGGTCAGTATGAAATCTTTAGCTCCCAGTGTCATCCCAAGTAAGTGTAGGCTCAAGATCTCACCTTAATATCTCTCACAAATGGCCTCAGCATAGCCAAAGTCGCTCCCCACATATCTGACATGCGACTGCGGATCCTGGGTTTTTCCTGCCCATGTGCCATCAGGTCAGCGGAAAGAGGCCAGTCCGTTGTTGCGGGTCCCCCATCTGATGTGTCCGCAGTTTGATGCTCTGGACTCGGGTGTGATCGGGGATATTTATAAGTGCTTTGATGCCAGTTAAACACACATTTAGCGCTACTTTGCCCTGTATGGAGACCGGAGCTCACAGAAGTGCAGCCGTCTCCATTGAGCGCTGGCTCCGCCCCCCCTGTATTTTTATGTTTTTTTATGTATTTTACGTCTGTTTAAGAGATCTATTCTTCTCATTACACATAATATTAAGATGAGAGGCCATTTATATATATTGCTATTTCTATCTATATGTTTAGATTATAAAGATTGATATTCATTTGGAGATACATACTTATATATACGTCGTAATCTGGTTCTATATACTATTTTTTAGTTTCTATTCCACTAATATAATCTTTTTGAACTACACTATCATATGTTAAATAATTTTTAAAACTAAAAATTGTTTTTACTCTCTAATTAAACCTTAACAATTTTACATTCCTTACAAAATGATGATGTAAATTTGGAGATATCTGTGTACATGTTAGTAAAAATAGTAAAAAAGAATTCTGGCAGTGTTTTGCCCATAATGATCTTACATTTACCAAATCTGTTGCGTTTGAGCTTGTCACAAAATATAGCGATAGGATTCCCCTCTCTTATAGATATTGGAATAAAGTTTCCCCTTTTTAATCCAGTTATGTGATATATGCGGTTACTAATCCTCACTAACACAGTTATGTTATAAATGCGGTTTCTTTTTATTATTTTCTTTTATATATTCTTGTAAATATTGTTATACCACCGTAAGTATTAATCAAGAATAAATACTACCTCTAAATTAAAGGTTGAATACCACCTTAAGTATCTCTTAGGAGATAACACAGACTTCCAGATATATGTCAGGAGTAAACCAAGAAGGGTTTCAGATATATTAGATGGAGCGTAACCATCGGACACCACCTTAAAAGCAACAACTGAATGAAATAATACCACCTTTACATTACCTGCCTGGAATTTAAAACCAACCAATGAGATGATGAGCACAGATATATTAGGATGATTTTGAACAGCTGGCAAACTATCTTGAAAAAGCCCTAGCTACGGGTGAAATGCGTTGAAGCACTGCCAGTCTGTTACTTACTTATTTGTTCAGAGATTTGTTCCGGCATTACAGTATCCTTCTGTGGAGAGTTTGGCCAAACTCGATACCGGACTGACGTTAGCCTGGAGATTGCTCAGCTTCCTGCGTGCAAACGCACTAGGTGCAAGAATCCAGTTAACATTTGAGGATTTCAACAACCTGTTTTGGTAATAGTAATATATTGTTATCCAATACTGAGGTCAAATATTTAATTTCATGCATCTCGACTTGCAGTATATTATATCCAAACATTAGTTTTAGCCGCAATTTGCAGCGCCAAGGTATTTAAAAAATCTTCTTTTCTCTTTTGAGGAAGAAGTTATTTAAATAATTTTTTTTGGTAATAGTGAATACAACCTATTTTGCAACCATAACACCTGTGGATTCAGCAGGGGTTGCACATCAACCTTAACGGAAAGTGGATATTGAAGGTAAATCCTGTTAAAGTAATCCATAACGTGCTGATAAAAGCCAAAGAGTGACTTTTGAACTTTCATATCCCCGCTTTACACTCAGAGTTAATTTGAGGAACAGTGGATGAGCGCTGTCTAATAGGAGAGACTCTCATAAAAATGTGTCTTCAGCGTGCAACGCTGCTGGAAGTCTATCCACTAAAGCTTATACTCCTGGCTATACATCCAATTATTTTATTTGGTGGTATTACCCAAGAGGTTTTCTGGGAGACGTCCCATTTATTAGTCCATTAATCAGACTTTTTTAGGTCATTTTTTATTGTTTTATATTGTATTTTATTTATTCTAGAATTTACCGCATTTTGAGTCGTATATTTTATTATTCTGATTCTATCATGTCCCACAACCTACACAGATACTAAGTTTGGGGCTATGCATACACTCATTGCAGTATTCAATATTGATTGCGTGTTTTATTTCATTAAATAGTTTTCGTATACTTATTCTCAGTTTAAGTTTATATTTATGTACACTTATATAAGAGTATTTGCACTGATTTTTTCACATTGTGATAAATCATATATTTTTTCATTTTTGATTTTTTAATATTGTATTTGCACTTATTTACACATTATTCGTCTACTGATCATGATTACCCACTGGCAATATCCCTATTATTTAATATTCAGTACACTTAGTAATGATGTTTATTCAGCACTCTAATTAACCCTTTGCACTCCGTTATAGCGCACTCCTTCTTCTTTTTTCTCCGTAAGAAAATCAATTCAGTACACTTAGGAATGATTTTTATTCAGCACTCTAATTTACCCTTTGCACTACGTTATAGCATGCTCCTTCTTCTTTTTTCTCCGTAAGAAAATCAACAGAGAGCTGGGAAAAAGCTGTATTGGTCACGGGTGGGTTTGTTGTCCACCATGACAATCTGTCAGCTGATAAGCATCATTTGTACTGCCGGATGTAGTACATTTGTCTGATTAAGGGCTGCGTTTCTTCCTTGCCAATTTTAAATCGGCTTTGTCAAGGCTATTGTGAGGGTGGCGGTAAGAGTCCCTACTTGCCATATGCAAGGTCACTCTTGTGTAATTTTTGGGTGCAGGGTCCGCATGGGGCTGATGGCTAAGCTAATAGGAGGGGCAATGTCCCCAGGTTGTGATCTGGGGGTGTTCCTACCATGGTCTGCTAGCCTGAAGGCCCCTAGGGTGCCTGTAGCTCTTGCAGGTTGTCTTCTCGCAGGGAGTCAACAGCGCATACCTTGGGGCCCCCACCTCTGGTCAGTATGGAGTTCCAGGTTCTCATTTAGCCACCACCGCTTTGAGATGGACTTCGTGAAGTCATCAGTTATAGATGATTGGACCTAAAACAAGCTTAGCTGGCCAGGGTAGAAGGAGGCTCCTCGGCCAAATGCTTACTTTTTGGCGAATCCTTTATAAGAGATCTAAACAGGTTTGTCTCAACCTTCACCTCACTAGACAGGGCACAAGCAAATGTGCGTAGAGTTTTGTGCTCCATTTTTTTTTGCCAGGGCTGGTTGGTTCAGGGGCCAATTGCCCAGTAAGGCATCATTCAGAGGCTCCTTCAGCCAACATTATACACCCCACATTAGACCGCTATTTCCCACAAGAAGACAAGCCTTCCGAGCTCGAAGTCATCAGCAACCCCCACCACCAACCACCAACCAAGATGAGTGATTCACCCCTACTTGTTTTTCCTGTAAAATTAGCGGGCAGACTTGCCTCTTATTCTACAACTTGGGAGACTATAACCTCGGACCAGTGGGTCTTGCAGACAGTTCTAGGATTCCACATAGAATTCTTCCAACTACCATCTCAACCATATCCTCCCAATCCCATTCCCTTTCCCCCATCAATGCAAGAACTAATAGATGCAGAATTACACCAACTCCACTTAAAAGGAGCTATAGAACAAGCCTCCACACAATGTTTTCTAAGCAATATGTTCTTAGTCAAAAAGAAGGGTGGGGGCTTTTGCCCGTTCATCAACCTAAGGGAATTAAACTTCTTTCTAGTTTATCACCACTTCAAGATGGAAGGTATACACCTGTTCAGAGATACCCTACAAAATCAAGACTGGATGGTTCGCATAGACCTCAAAGATGCATACTAGCAGTACCTATGCACCAGGTCTTCTGCCACTATCTCCAGTTCCTGTGGAAAGAAGAAATCTGGCAGTTCACCTGTCTCCCTTTTGGCCTTGGTGCTTCACCAAGATTATAAGACCAGTTGCTGCCTTCCTGAGAAGCAGGGGTATCAGGCTTATCCTCTACCTGGACGACACACTTATTTTGGCCCAGGACAAATCACTTTTCCTCATTCACCTCGAGTTCTCTATGAACTTCCTTCAAAACTTCATCAACAACGACAAATCTTACCTAACTCCTTCCCAATCCTTAGAATTCTTAGGCTTCATGGTGAACTCAGTGACAGCTACCCTAGCTCTCCGAGACTCCAAACTTACCACTATTCAGAAGGAACTCCAATCAGCTCTGAGAAAACCTCAACTGCGACAGCTAGCCAGAATCATAGGCCTTTTGTCATCACCTATCCAAGTGATCTTCCCCGGCCCCCTGTACTACAGAGCCATGGAGAAAAACAAACATTCTCATCTGAAAAACGATCCCTCCTTCACCCAATCTGTAGCCCTTTCTTCAGAAGTCAGACAGACAGGAGATCTCCTGGTGGCTTCACAACATGGAAGCCTGGAATGGCAGGGCCATTTTCGGATCTTCCCCGGATTATATAATATAATCTGATGACAATCTCCTCGGATGGAGTGCGTCTTTTTCAATCCATGGGAGGCAAGTGGACCATCACTCCATATCAATTGCCTAGAGCTCATTGCAGGCTCTTTTGCATTCAATCCTTCAAGGATTCATTAACCAACTGTTGTGTACTCCTCCGGATGGACATCATCTCGGCTGTCCAATATATCAACAAAGTAGGGGGCACCAGGTCACTGACCCTGTCTAATTTAACATGACAATTCTACCAGTTCTGCTTTGCAAACAATATATCGATAGTGGTGGAATATCTTCCGGGACAATCCAACGTCGTAGTGGGCTGGTTTTCCACATACTGGAGAGATGCCAGTGACTGGAAATTGAACAGACAAATCTTTCTCCAAATTCTCTCCCTCAGAGGTCCTCTGTCCATAGACCTATTTGTGTCCCGTACCAACTACCAACTGCCAACCTACTTCAGTTGGCTCCCAGACCCAGGAGCCCAAGCCAGAGATGCCTTTCTCCAGAACTGGCCCACTCAAGGAGCTTACTCATTTCCCCCCATCTCCATGATTTCCAGGGTCCTAACCTATATTTGCAGACTACAGACTTCAGTGGTGATCATCACTCCCCTTTGGCCAGCTCAAGTCTGGTTCCCAGCCCTGCTAGAACTCTCTTGTCATTCCCCTCTCCTGATCCCACCCTTCCCGGATCTCCTGGAGAGCACAGAATGAGCCCCTCACCTGTTGTTGCTAGAAGGATTCCTTTACCTCCTAGCAGGGACTGTTTCAGGGGTTCCTGGGATCACTCAGGCCTATCGAGCACGGCTCAAGGTCTCATCTGAGACTCCTGGGCACCAGGAACTCGTCGTTCTTACTTGACCGCCTAATCAGTCTGGGTTCGTTGGTGTGTAGAAGAACGTGCTGATCCCTTTTCAGCACCTCCAGTGACTGTAGCTAATTTCCCAGCACATCTTTATGAGCAGGGTAAAGCCTATCGCACAATTTACCTATTTCGCTCTGCCTTATTGGTCGCTCATTTTCCCATCAATGGCTTACCCCTAGGTAAGGACCCTCTTATTTCTCTCCTCTTAAGGGTCATTCGCCTTAGGATACCTCCTCAATCTAAATAAAAATCCCTTTGGGATGTTTCTAAGATTCTATCTTTATTTCAGTCATGGCTGGATAACCCTCAGTTATTCCTGAAACAATGTTCGGCTAAATGAGCTACTCTTCACTGTCTCTTATCTTTTAGACGAGCTTCAGATGTACAAGCCCTAGATGTAGAAGGATTCTCTTTGTCCCCCTCAGGTCTCCAATTTCATATTAACAGATGCACAAAAACATTTTTGTCTTCTCTCTTATACCCTTACCTAAAGGCAGAACCCCTTTTATGTGTAGCCAGATGTCTTAAGGAATACTGTTCTCGCACAGCTCCCTTACGTAGGTCTAGATAAGGTTATTTACTGATATCTTATGTCCAACCCTTCCGTCCCATTTTGGTTCCAACCATTGCCACGTGGGTTTGCTGGATATTGTCACTTGCTTGGATTCCTCCTTCCTTTGGGGCTCATTCTGTTAGAGGTTCAGCAGCATTGTTTGTCTTTAGAAAGGGATGCTCTCTGCAAGACCTACTGGCTGCGGCAGACTGTCTTTTGTAAATTCTATTTTAAACCTATTTCTCAAGCTGTTTTGTCGCCTCCTGTCTTGCCATAAAATGTGGATCATGATAGCCTTGGTGACTCTGTAGTAGCAATTTTATTAAAGACAGGAGAGTATTTTACCTCCCCTGACTTTTTTTGTTCTTCTGCCCTCCCGAATTGATAAAAAACAAACAAAAAAAAAAATTGTTATTGTGATTTGCTATTACGCATTACTTGTTTTATTTCAGTGTGCATCAGCTGACTTCACTCTATGAAACTTCTACTTGGGAATGTTCGTTTATGGTTCATCTTATTCCAGTTGCATTTGGGGCCCGCTGGCCTTTGTTCTATTCAAGTGTTCATGAGGATCAGTCCGGTTTTAAGAATAGTAAAGAAAGAGGAAGAGGATTGTCCAGAGTCCAGCTTTATTACTATGTACTATGTTCTGATTGGTTGTACTGAGATACTAGGTTGCTTTTTTCTGTACTTGTATTACTTCTGGAGTTTTAAAGTAAAGAAAGTAAAGCAAAATACTTGCCCCCTGTCTTTAATAAAATTGGGATTATAGAGTTACCAAGGCTATCATAATCCACATTGTACAATCACCCAGCCGTAACAAACTCAGCACAGCTAGGCTAGGGAGCTCCGATGCTGAGAAGCAGCAGAAATGCAGGAATCAGGATAATCAATCACCCAGTTGTATATGAACAGCGCAGCTAGGCTGGGAAACTCCTGTGATGATTGGCAGGACCTAGAAGCCTGAATAAGTGTGCAGGATATACCGGGCCATTGGGTAGATGTAAGAAGGGAGTTGTACAGCAGATCTGTAGCTCCTGATTTATGTCTGTTCAGGGCAGAGCATACAGCATAATATTAATAAAACTGCAAACTTGATACAAACAAAAATGACTGCTTGTGTGCTGTTTTTTACTAGTGTCCTATATTAGCATATTCACATCCTATTGGCTGGGGGAGTGATCTTTATGGATGTTAGCTCTGCCCTTCTCTTAGGGTGTCCCTGCATCACCCTTCTGACTCATTGCAGTAGAACTTTTTAAGTAAAAAATAAGTAAACTTATATCTATTTTTCGTTGATAAATTAATCTTTTATTTACACTGTACCTTATCCTTTGGCCTAACTATTCTATGTATTAGTTTACACTGGCCCTTTAAGGGAATGTTGTACATATTCATTTTTTTACGGAAAACACTACAGTCGTCTCATATTTCCTTTTGTTGTTGTGAATAAAGCTTATTTAATGTTAACACCAGCGTTATTGGCTATTGAATGACATGTGACTTTTCAGCATGTATTCTGGGAATTGCAGTTCTGTCGGGGGTTAGTGTTAGTTTTTTTAAGGGTTTATTGGGTGGGTTTTATTTTTAGCTTAGGGTTTGGGAAGTAAAAGAGCTAAATGCCCTTTTAAGGGCAATGTCCATCCAAATGCCCTTTTCAGGGCAATGGTTAGCTTAGGTTTATTTAGATAGGTTTTTATTTGGGGGGTTTGGTTGTGTGGGTGGTGGGTTTTACTGTTGTTTGTATTTTTTTTACAGGTAAAAAAGCTGATTTCTTTGGGTCAATGCCCCACAAAAGGCCATTTTAAGGGCCATTGGCAGTTTAGTGTAGGCTAGGGTTTTTTTATTTTGTGGGGGCTTTTTATTTTGATAGGGCTATTAGATTAGGAGTAATTTGTTTTTATTTTTGATAATTTCATTTTTATTTTGTGTAATTTAGTGTTTATTTTTTTGTAATTTAGATAAATGTATTTTATTATTGTAATGTTAGGTTTTAGTGTAATGCAGGTTAGGATTTATTTTACAGGTAAATTTGAATTTATTTTAACTAGGTAGCTAGTAAATAGTTAATAACTATTTACTAACTAGTCTACCTAGTTAAAATAAATACAAACTTACCTGTGAAATAAAAATAAAACCTAAGCTAGCTACAATGTAACTATTAGTTATACTGTAGCTAGCTTAGGGTTTATTTCACAGGTAAGTTTGTATTTAGTTTTAAATATGAATTATTTAGGTAATAATTGTAAGTTTTATTTAGATTTATTTAATTATATTTAAGTTAGGGGTGTTAGAATTAGACATAGACTTAGGGTTAAGTTAGGGTTACGTTAGGGTTTAATATATTTATGTAGTGATGTGGGAGGCCAGAGGTTTAGTGGTTAATAATTTATTTTAGTATATTTTGTTGTGGGGGGCTTGCAGTTTAGGGGTTAATAGGTTTATTATAGCGGCAGTGTGGGCAGACGGCAGATTAGGGGTTAATAATCTTTAAATAGTGTTTGCAATGCGCGAGGGCGGCAGTTTAGAGGTTAATATGTTTATTATAGTGGCGACGATGTCGGGAAGTGGCAGAATAGAGGTTAATACATTTTTTAAGTGGCAGGGATGTCCGGAGTGGCAGATTAGGGGTTTAGGGCTTCGGTTTAGGGGTTAATAGGTAGTTTATGGGTGTTAGTGTACTTTGTGACAGTTTAGTTATGAGTTTTATGTTACAGCTTTGTAGCATAAAAATCATTAACTACTGACTTTAGATGGCGGTAAGGATCTTGTCATTTTAGGCTGTACCGCTCACTTTTTGGCCTCACAGCAAAACTTGTAATACCGGCGCTATGGAAGTCCCATTGAAAAAGGACTTTTCTTAAAGTGCGGTACTGACGTTTTGTGACAGCCAAAAAGGTGTGCGGTACAGCTATTCTGACAAGACTTGTAATAGCGGCGTTAGGGAAAAAGCATCGTTATGGGCCATAACGATGCTTTTTGAGTCATAACGTAAAACTCGTAATCTATCTGAAAGAGAACAAAGCAAATTTGATGATAAAAGTAAATTGGAAAGCTGTTTATAATTGCTTACCCTATCTGAATCATTAAAGTTTCATTTTGACTTTACTGTCCCTGCATTTTTTTAAAAATATGTTTATAGCTTCATTATACAAATATATATTTCCTTTACGCAAGTATTTGGCTGACTCCTAAGTATCATACAAACCTGTTAATCTCTGAATTCGCCATTTTTGGGTAGGCAGCCTTTGAACCCTTCACTGTCAAGTAATTCTACTTTACTTGTCAGGGGAGAAAAGTTACTTACCCTATCTATCTATCTATCTATCTATCTATCTATCTATCTATCTAATGAATGCGAGCACGTTATCAAATTTCATTGCTATTGTATTTCAAACCCAGAGTGATTATATGCAGCTTTTTATGCAGATACCTGCCTATTGTAATCTGATTGTGTGCATTATATTATCTTTGCATTATTGGGAAGATTTTAGCTATAAACCGGTTACTTGCCCTTCTTCATACAGAGCACACAGGGAACCCACCCAAATGACTCATGCAAGTAATGGGAGTCAGTGGTGGTGTGAGCTAGTTTCATCTCATTATAACAGGCTCAGTCCTGTCTTGCTGGGAAGGATCCAGTGTGTAGGTTTGTCTATGTAATTGGATTCCTGTTGCTCATTACTGGTAAACAAAATACAACATACAGTTACTAATCATTAGATATATGTGTTCAGGTGTGACCCCCAGTAATTATACACAATAATGCTGTTTAAAGGGGAAGATTTGAGTATAATTATAAAATGCTGTTTCTTTATTATGTAAAGGACAAAATGAGCACAAATAAGTGGTATTGAAGGAACTGAAACGTGAAGTCAGTTCTGTATGCGCTTGTGGCATTAGTAATAATAATATGACATTTACATAGTATTGCATTCTGGGTAAATGCTTTTGCTATCTGAGTTTGGTTTGCAGATAAAACTGATTGGACACAGACAGTTCTGACATTTGTAATTACAAAAAAAACACGACAACATTCAGGGGAAAGTGGAACTTGTGTTTCCTTCAGTTATGAGAAGCTGTGTGATTGAAGAGTGTTAACATATTGCGGGGGAGCTCGGGTTCCATTTTATTTTGTTTTGATCCATTTATCAATTGCCAGGTGAACATGCTTCACTCTAAGGAACCTCATCTGCCCGGCATCACGACGAGTGGATAGCATCTGCTGCAAGTATTTAATGTTGCACAAGCAATTGCTCTCTGCTCTCTCACAACTAATATCTCAAGAGCAGGGCTTGTCAATCATCTTGATCAGATTGTATAGGGAGGATTTAACTCTGCTGCCCTTGAGGAGGTGGAGGGGCTAAGTAGCTGCAGTCTTAAGATCACATTCTTTCTAACCCCTGGCCCTGCAGTACCTCTGTTAGTCACATCCTCTCTAACCCCTAGTCCTGCAGTACCTCTGTCAGTCACATCCTCTCTAACCCCTGGTCCTGAAGTCCCCCTGTCAGTCACATCCTCTCTAACCCTTTTCCCTGCAGACCCTCAGTCAGTCACATCCTCTCTAACCCCTGGCCCTGCAGTCCCTCTGTCAGTCACATCCTCTCTAAGCACTGGCCCTGCAGTCCCTCTGTCAGTCCCATTCTCTCTAACCCCTGGCCCTGCAGCCCCTCTGTCAGTCACATCCTCTCTAACCCCTGGCCCTGCAGTCTCTCTGACAGTCACATCCTCTCTAACCCCTGGCCCTGCAGTCCCTCTGTCAGTCACATCCTCTTTAACCCCTGGCCCTGTAGTCCCTCTGTTAGTCAAATCCTCTCTGACCCCTGGCCCTGTAGTTCCTCTGTCAGTCACATCCTCTCTAACCCCTGGCCCTGCAGTCTCTCTGTCAGTCACATCCTCTCTAACCTCTGGCCCTGCAGTCCCTCTGTCAGTCACATCCTCTTTAACCCCTGGCCCTGTAGTTCCTCTGTCAGTCAAATCCACTCTGACAGCCATGAACCAAACTTCTGTCTGTCCCATACTTGCTTCAGATCCTTATGTAATTTTGCTGATTACCTCTGCACAGGGTGCACTTCCTGTCTTAAGCACCACATGCAGGACCTGTGCACGGGAAACAAATAGGATAGTACTGAGCATGGCTGCCACACTGGCTGACAACAATGAGTAAATGTCACAAAAATCTGTGTCACACGCAACACTCCAGGGGTCATTAAAAATCTGTGTGGAATAACGCATGTGTTGTTGGTTGCTGGACATTTGTAGATCGTTTTTTATGTATTTATTGTGTATTTATTTTTGCTAACGCCTTTAGAGTTTGTCTTAACCCTACGTTACCTTAATCTGTGGCCCCTTTTGTATAGGCTGTCAGTACCTTTGGATTTCCATCATGGATACATCAAACAATGACCAAAGAGATGTGTATTGCAATGAATGATAGGCCTTTGTTACTAGCATGGAACAACACCTATGTAAGTAGAAAAAGGAGTGTATATATATTTATAGTATATATATATATATATATATATATATATATATATATACATATTTTCTAGTTGTGGGATCCAAGCACTCACTGTAAGTTGAGTTGCCTGGGTGCACTCTATGGTAGATAGGCAGAAACTTTTATGTAGAGAAGGGGCATACACAGGACTTAATCCACACAAATTTTATTAATAATTCATTAATTCAGTCAGTCAACGTTTCGGTCCTCACAGGGACCTTTGTGAAGACTGTTCTCCGTGAGAGGGTGTGTAAAGCTAACACCGCTGATAGCTTTACACACCCTCTCACGTAGAACAGTCTTGACAAAGGTCCCTGTGAGGACCGAAACGTTGACTGACTGAATTAATGAATTATTAATAAAATTTGTGTTAATTAAGTCCTGTGTGTGCCTCTTCTCTACACGAAAGTTTATATATATATATATATATATATATATACACACACAAAGTTTAATATAGTGGATGGAAACACTAGCGGTTTTCAACTGGGATAGTAAAAGCGGACATGTATAGATCACAAAATCCACAGTGTTGACCAACAGTTGGTAAATATCCCGGTATTAAACAAAGAGAAAACAAATAGAGCAGTCTGTAAATATTTCCCAAGTATCCAGATTGGGCAAGTGATGGAAATGTCGTTAGACCCGGGGGGTAGTAAGCAAGTATACAGCGGAGATCAAGGGTATAGAGCAAGCAAAAGCCGGGTTAGTATTGCCAAGCAAACATGCAGTGGGGCGACTCTCATAGTAATTACAAGTCCTGAGGAGGCCCCATCTCCCTGATGACGAGGGATTGAAACGCGTGTCGGCATTGGCTGTCCGATCTATGTGACTGAAACACTGCTTTGTTTGGTGTGGTATGCTGTGGCAGATGCTAGGACCTAAGTGAGTTTGCTGGATGGCGATCATATCCCGCTAATTGTGTGTGTAGCAGCAGAGGAAGGACGTCTTCCGCTCGTAGGAGCACAGATGGAGCTTTGGGTGTCTGTATGATGTACTTGCAAGCAGTTGATATATGCAGTCAACAGATGGGTATGTGATTGCTATGAGAGTCGCCCATCCAAAGCAGATGCCACCTTTACGTCCCTGTGCAAACATTATCTTCTACACTTTTAACATGGAGCAATGCAGGTTTTGTCATCGGGCTGCACAGATTGTATGTGCAGGTTTAGCTCAGGTACCTTACACTACAGAGGTGAGCCGTGCAAGCCGTGCTCTTGTGCCTCAGGCTGCACAGATTGTATGTGCAGGTTTAGCTCAGATACCTTACACTGCAGAGGTGAGCCGTGCAAGCCGTGCTCTTGTGCCTCCGGCTGTACAGATTGTATGTGCAGGTTTAGCTCAGGTACCTTACACTGCAGAGGTGAGCCGTGCAAGCTGTGCTCTTGTGCCTCAGGTTGTACAGATTGTATGTGCAGGTTTAGCTCAGGTGCTTTACACTACAGAGGTGAACTGTGCAAGCCGTGCTCTTGTGCCTCAGGCTACACAGATTGTATGTGCAGGTTTAGCTCAGATACCTTACACTGCAGAGGTGAGCCGTGCAAGCCGTGCTCTTGTGCCTCAGGCTGTACAGATTGTATGTGCAGTTTTAGCTCCGGTACCTTACACTATAGAGGTGAGCCGTGCAAGCCGTGCTCTTGTGCCTCAGGCTACACAGATTGTATGTGCAGGTTTAGCTCAGGTACCTTGCACTGCAGAGGTGAGCCATGCAAGCCGTGCTCTTGTGCCTCCGGCTGTACAGATTGTATGTGCAGGTTTAGCTCAGGTACCTTGCACTGCAGATTTGAGCCGTGCAAGCCGTGCTCTTGTGCCTCAGGCTGTACAGATTGTATGTGCAGGTTTAACTCCGGTACCTTACACTATAGAGGTGAGCCGTGCAAGCCGTGCTCTTGTGCCTCAGGCTACACAGATTGTATGTGCAGGTTTAGCTCCGGTACCTTACACTATAGAGGTGAGCAGTGCAAGCCGTGCTCTTGTGCCTCAGGCTACACAGATTGTATGTGCAGGTTTAGCTCAGGTACCTTACACTATAGAGGTGAGCCGTGCAAGCCGTGCTCTTGTGCCTCAGGCTACACAGATTGTATGTGCAAGTTTAGCTCAGGTACCTTGCACTGCAGAGGTGAGCCGTGCAAGCCGTGCTCTTGTGCCTCCGGCTGTACAGATTGTATGTGCAGGTTTAGCTCAGGTACCTTGCACTGCAGAGGTGAGCTGTGCAAGCCGTGCTCTTGTGCCTCAGGCTACACAGATTGTATGTGCAGGTTTAGCTCAGGTACCTTACACTGCAGAGGTGAGCTGTGCAAGCCGTGCTCTTGTGCCTCAGGCTACACAGATTGTATGTGCAGGTTTAGCTCAGGTACCTTACACTGCAGAGGTGAGCCGTGCAAGCCGTGCTCTTGTGCCTCAGGCTACACAGATTGTATGTGCAGGTTTCATACTCACCCTTTATGTTAATTTATTGCAGAAATTATGTAATTACAAGGTGTTTAATGCCCCTTTAAGGCTTTAATTTCATTTGAATGGAAGTAATGGTCAAACTTGCAGTATACTGCCATAAGCATGCATGCTTCTAGTAAGGTATTACTGTTCCAGCAGCATATGCACATATGCTGCCATGTCCTGTGAATTTGCAGTCAATCACAACTTCTGAAAGCGCTGGCTTTTAGTTAAGATTTAGATTTTTAGCTTACTCTTTGTGCAGGCGTGATGTTTAACTCAATCACAGACTAGTATGCATATACCTTGTGAACTCTTGCACATAGTGCATATAAAAAAGATTGTGCATAATTTGATAACAATATTAAATTGGAAAGCCTCTTAAAGGGATTCTAAAGGCAAAATTAAACTTTAATGATTCAGATAGAGCATGTAGTTTTAAGACACTTTTCAATCCACTTCTATTATTAAATTCTGCACCTTCTTTATATACACACTTTCAGAGGCACCAGCTTCTACTGAATCTATAAAGGCTATGCTATGTACTAATTAATGCCTGGGATAAACATAAGGCTATCCTACATATGAATTAATGCCTGGGATAAGCATAAGGCTATCCTATGTACTAATTAATGCCTGGGATAAGAATAAGGCTATCCTATGTACTAATTAATACCTGGGATAAGCATAAGGCTATCCTACATACTAATTAATGCCTGGTATAAGCATAAGGCTATCCTACGTACTAACTAATACCTGGGATAAGCATAAGGCTATCCTACATATTCATTAATGCCTGGGATAAGCATAAGGCTATCCTATGTACTAATTAATGCCTGGGATAAGCATAAGGCTATCCTATGTACAATTAATACCTGGGATAAGCATAAGGCTATCCTACATACTAATTAATGCCTGGGATAAGCATAAGGCTATCCTACATACTAATTAATGCCTGGGAAAAGCATAAGGCTATCCTATTTACTAATGAATGCTTGGGATAAGCATAAGGCTACGTACTAATTAATGCCTGGGATAAGCATAAGGCTATCCTACGTACTAATTAATACCTGGGATAAGCATAAGGCTATCCTATGTACTAATTAATGCCTGGGATAAGCATAAGGCTATCCTACATACTAATTAATGCTTGGGATAAGCATAAGGCTATCCTACGTACTAATTAATGCCTGGGATAAGCATAAGGCTATCCTATGTACTAATGAATGTATGGGATAAGCATAAGGCTATCCTACATACTAATTAATGCCTGGGATAAGCATAGAGCTATCCTACATACTAAGTACTGCCTGGGATAAGCATAAGGCTTTCCTACATACGAATTAATGCCTGGGATAAACATAAGGCTATCCTACATACTAATTACTGCCTGGGGATAAGCAGAAGGCTATCATACGTGCTGATTAATGCCTGGGATAAGCATAAGGCTATCCAACATACTAATTAATGCCTGGGATAAGCATAAGGCTATCCTATAATAATTAATACCTGGAATAAGCATAAGGCTATCCTACATACTAATTACTGCCTGGGGATAAGCATAAGGCTATCCAACATACTAATTACTGCCTGGGGATAAGCATAAGGCTATCCTAAATACTAATTACTGCCTGTGATAAGCATAAGGCTATCCTACATACTAATTAATGCCTGGGATAAGCATAAGGTTATCCTATATACTAATTAATACCTGGGATAAGCATATGGCTATCCTACATACTAATTACTGTCTGGGGATAAGCATAAGGCTATCCTACATACTAATTCATGCCTGTGATAAGCATAAGGCTATCCTACATACTAATTAATGCCTGGGATAAGCATAAGGTTATCCTACCTATTAATTAATGCCTGGGATAAGCATAAGGCTATCCAACATACTAATTAATGCCTGGGATAAGCATAAGGCTATCCTATATACTAATTAATACCTGGGGTAAGCATAAGACTATCCTACATACTAATTACTGCCTAGGGATAAGCATAAGGCTATCCTACATATTAATTAATACCTGTGATAAGCATAAGGCTATCCTACATACTAATTACTGCCTGGGGATAAGCAGAAGGCTATCCTACATACTATTCAATGCCTTGGATAAGCATAAGGCTATCCTACATACTAATTAATGCCTGGGATAAGCATAAGGCTATCCTACATACTAATTAATGCCCTTGATAAGCATAAGGTTATCCTACGTACTAATTAATGCCTGGGATAACATAAAGCTATCCTATATACTAATTAATGCCTGGGATAAGCATAAGGCTATCCTACATAATAATTAATGCCTGGGATAAGCATACGGCTATCCTACATAATAATTAATACCTGGGATAAGCATAAGGCTATCCTACATATACATTAATGCCTGGGATAAGCATAAGGCTATCCTATGTACTAATTAATGCCTGGGATAAGCATAAGGCTATCCTATGTACAATTAATACCTGGGATAAGCATAAGGCTATCCTACATACTAATTAATGCCTGGGATAAGCATAAGGCTATCCTACATACTAATTAATGCCTGGGATAAGCATAAGGCTATCCTATGTACTAATGAATGCTTGGGATAAGCATAAGGCTACGTACTAATTAATGCCTGGGATAAGCATAAGGCTATCCTACATACTAATTAATACCTGGGATAAGCATAAGGCTATCCTATGTACTAATTAATGCCTGGGATAAGCATAAGGCTATCCTACATACTAATTAATGCTTGGGATAAGCATAAGGCTATCCTACGTACTAATTAATGCCTGGGATAAGCATAAGGCTATCCTATGTACTAATGAATGTATGGGATAAGCATAAGGCTATCCTACATACTAATTAATGCCTGGGATAAGCATAGAGCTATCCTACATACTAAGTACTGCCTGGGATAAGCATAAGGCTTTCCTACATACGAATTAATGCCTGGGATAAACATAAGGCTATCCTACATACTAATTACTGCCTGGGGATAAGCAGAAGGCTATCATACGTGCTGATTAATGCCTGGGATAAGCATAAGGCTATCCAACATACTAATTAATGCCTGGGATAAGCATAAGGCTATCCTATAATAATTAATACCTGGAATAAGCATAAGGCTATCCTACATACTAATTACTGCCTGGGGATAAGCATAAGGCTATCCAACATACTAATTACTGCCTGGGGATAAGCATAAGGCTATCCTAAATACTAATTACTGCCTGTGATAAGCATAAGGCTATCCTACATACTAATTAATGCCTGGGATAAGCATAAGGTTATCCTATATACTAATTAATACCTGGGATAAGCATATGGCTATCCTACATACTAATTACTGTCTGGGGATAAGCATAAGGCTATCCTACATACTAATTCATGCCTGTGATAAGCATAAGGCTATCCTACATACTAATTAATGCCTGGGATAAGCATAAGGTTATCCTACATATTAATTAATGCCTGGGATAAGCATAAGGCTATCCAACATACTAATTAATGCCTGGGATAAGCATAAGGCTATCCTATATACTAATTAATACCTGGGGTAAGCATAAGACTATCCTACATACTAATTACTGCCTAGGGATAAGCATAAGGCTATCCTACATATTAATTAATACCTGTGATAAGCATAAGGCTATCCTACATACTAATTACTGCCTGGGGATAAGCAGAAGGCTATCCTACATACTATTCAATGCCTTGGATAAGCATAAGGCTATCCTACATACTAATTAATGCCTGGGATAAGCATAAGGCTATCCTACATACTAATTAATGCCCTTGATAAGCATAAGGTTATCCTATGTACTAATTAATGCCTGGGATAACATAAAGCTATCCTATATACTAATTAATGCCTGGGATAAGCATAAGGCTATCCTACATAATAATTAATGCCTGGGATAAGCATAAGGCTATCCTATGTATTAATTAATGCTTGGGATAAGCATAAGGCTATCCTACATACTAATTAATGCCTGGGATAAACATAAGGCTATCCTACATACTAACTAATGCCTGGGATAAGCATAAGGCTATCCTACATACTAATTACTGCCTGGGATAAGCATAAGGCTATCCTACATACTAATTAATGCCTGTGATAAGCATAAGGTTATCTTATGTACTATTAATGCTTGCAAAAAGCATACGGCTATTCTATGTACCATTAATGCCTGGGATAAGCATAAGGCTACCTTACATACTAATTAATACCTGGTATAAGCATAAGGCTATCCTATGTACTAATTAATGCCTGGGATAAGCATAAGGCTATCCTACATACTAATTAATGCCTGTGATTAGCATAAGGCTATCCTACATACTAATTAATACCTGGGATAAGCATAAGGCTATCCTATGTAGTAATTAATGCCTGGGATAAGCATAAAGCTATCCTTCATACTAATGAATGCCTGGGATAAGCATAAGGTTATCCTACATACTAATTAATGCCTGGGATAAGCATAAGGCTATCCTACATACTAATTAATACCTTGGATAAGTATAAGGCTATCATACGTACTAATTAATGCCTGGGATAAGCATAAATCTATCCTACATACAAATTAATGCCTGGGATAAGCATAAGGCTATCCTACTTACTAATTAATGTCTGGGATAAGCATAAGGCTATCCTATGTACTAATAAATGCCTGAGATAAGCATAAAGCTATCCTACATACTAATTAATGCCTGGAATAAGCATAAGGCTATCCTACATAATAATTAATACCTGGGATAAGCATAAGGCTATCCTATGTACTAATTGATGCCTGGGATAAGCATAAGGCTAGCCCACATTCTAATGCCTGGGATAAGCACAAGGCTATCCTACATACATATTAATGCCTGGGATAAGTATAAAGCTATACTTCATACTAATTAATGCCTGGGGTAAGCATAAGGCTATACTACATACTAATTAATGCTTGGGATAAGCATACGGCTACCTTACATACTAATTAATACCTGGTATAAGCATAAGCATACGGCTATTCTATGTACCATTAATGCCTGGGATAAGCATAAGGCTACCTTACATACTAATTAATACCTGGTATAAGCATAAGGCTATCCTATGTACTAATTAATGCCTGGGATAAGCATAAGGCTATCCTACATACTAATTAATGCCTGTGATTAGCATAAGGCTATCCTACATACTAATTAATACCTGGGATAAGCATAAGGCTATCCTATGTAGTAATTAATGCCTGGGATAAGCATAAAGCTATCCTTCATACTAATGAATGCCTGGGATAAGCATAAGGTTATCCTACATACTAATTAATGCCTGGGATAAGCATAAGGCTATCCTACATACTAATTAATACCTTGGATAAGTATAAGGCTATCATACGTACTAATTAATGCCTGGGATAAGCATAAATCTATCCTACATACAAATTAATGCCTGGGATAAGCATAAGGCTATCCTACTTACTAATTAATGTCTGGGATAAGCATAAGGCTATCCTATGTACTAATAAATGCCTGAGATAAGCATAAAGCTATCCTACATACTAATTAATGCCTGGAATAAGCATAAGGCTATCCTACATAATAATTAATACCTGGGATAAGCATAAGGCTATCCTATGTACTAATTGATGCCTGGGATAAGCATAAGGCTAGCCCACATTCTAATGCCTGGGATAAGCACAAGGCTATCCTACATACATATTAATGCCTGGGATAAGTATAAAGCTATACTTCATACTAATTAATGCCTGGGGTAAGCATAAGGCTATACTACATACTAATTAATGCTTGGGATAAGCATACGGCTACCTTACATACTAATTAATACCTGGTATAAGCATAAGGCTATCCTACGTACTAATTAATGCCTGGGATAAATGCCTGGGATTAGCATAAGGCTATCCTACATACTAATTAATACCTGGGATAAACATAAGGCTATCCTATGTACTAATTAATGCCTGGGATAAGCATAAAGCTATCCTTCATACTAATTAATGCCTGGGATAAGCATAAGGCTATCCTACATACTAATTAATGCCTGGGATAAGCATAAGGCTATCCTACTTACTAATTAATGTCTGGGATAAGCACAAGGCTATCCTATGTACCAATTAATGCCTGAGATAAGCATAAAGCTATCCTACATACTAATTATTGCCTGGAATAAGCATAAGGCTATCCTACATAATAATTAATACCTGGTATAAGCATAAGGCTATCCTATGTACTAATTAATGCCTGGGATAAGCATAAGGCTAGCATACATTATAATGCCTGGGATAAGCATAAGGCTATCCTACATACATATTAATGCCTGGGATAAGTATAAAGCTATCCTACATAATTAATAACTGAGATAAGTATAAGATTATCCTACATACTAATTTACATACTAATTAATACCTGGGATAAGCAAAAGGCTATTATATGAACATGATAGGTTTAAACTTTTATGATATATTTGGCAGACTTGTTGAGGCTATGCTTCTTATCTGCCACTGAACTCTATCGGCTAGATTTAGAGTTCTGCGTTAGCCGTCATAGCAGCGTTAAGGGGTCCTAACGCTGGTTTTGGCCGGCCGCTGGTATTTAGAGTCGTGTAGGTACGGGTCTAACGCTCACTTTCCAGCCGCGACTTTTCCATACCGCAGATGCCCTCACGTCAATTGCGTATCCTATCTTTTCAATGGGATCTTCCTAACGCTGGTATTTAGAGTCTTGGCTGAAGTGAGCGGTAGACCCTCTACCGACAAGACTCCAGCCGCAGAAAAAAGTCAGTAGTTAAGAGCTTTCTGGGCTAACACCGGTTTATAACTTAACTACTGTGCTCTAAAGTACACTAACACCCATAAACTATCTATGTACCCCTAAACCGAGGTCCCCCCACATCGCCGCCACTATAGTAAATATTTTTAACCCCTAATCTAATGACCGCACACCACCGCCACCTACATTATCCCTATGAACCCCTAATCTGCTGCCCTAACATTGCCGACCCCTATATTATATTTATTAACCCCTAATCTGCCCCCCCCCAACATCGCCGCTACCTTACCTACACTTATTAACCCCAAATCTGCCGACCGGACCTCGCCGATACTCTAATAAAGTTATTAACCCCTAAACCGCCGCACTCCCGCCTCGCAAATCCTATAATAAATAGTATTAACCCCTAATCTGCCCTCCCTAACATCGCAGCCACATAACTTCAAGTATTAACCCCTAATCTGATGACCGGTCCTCGCTGCTACTATAATAAATGTATTAACCCCTAAAGCTAAGTCTAACCCTAACCCTAACACCCCCCTAAATTAAATATAATTTTAATCTAACTAAATAAATTAAATATTATTAACTAAAGTATTCCTATTTAAATCTAAATACTTACCTGTAAAATAAACCCTAATATAGCTACAATATAACGAATAATTATATTGTAGCTATTTTAGGATTTACATTTATTTTACAGGCAACTTTGTATTTATTTTAACTAGGTACAATAGCTATTAAATAGTTATTTACTATTTAATAGCTACCTAGTTAAAATAATTACAAAATTACCTGTAAAATAAATCCTAACCTAAGTTACAATCAAACCTAACACTACACTATCAATAAATAAAATAAATCAATTAACTACAAGTACCTACAATTACCTACAATTAAATAAACTAAACTAAATTCCAAACCCCCCCCCCACTAAATTACAAAAAATAAAAAAAGATTACACAAATTTTAAGCTAATTACACCTACTCTAACCCCCCTAATAAAATAACAATGCCCCCCAAAATAATAAAGGTTCCTACCCTATTTAGGGGTTAATACATTTATTATAGTAGCGGCGAGGTCCGGTCGGCAGATTAGGGGTTAATACTTGAAGTTAGGTGGCGGCGATGTTAGGGAGGGCAGATTAGGGGTTAATACTATTTATTATAGGCTTTGAAAAGTGTGGTGGGGGATAGTAGGAGTTAATCAGTAATTAGATGTTGTACCTATTGTGTAAATCAAATATGGTATATAATATACCAATACTCAGTAATCACTTGTAATAATTATGGTGCACATCTAATGTGGATTCTTAGAGGGTAGAACTAAACAACTAGAAATACTAATTGTACAAGGAGATACACTTAGGATTATTAGAAAAGAATACCACAAAGAAAATTATTTCTTTAACTCCAAATAATCATATGAAATATGAGGATTACTCTATTTGTTTAAAATGTTCCATTACATTCATACTTTAATACTTTATTGTTACGACTAGGAACAACCATTCACACAGAAGTAGGGTGCCCCTCTGAGGAAGCGTTCTGTGAAACGCGCGTCAGGGGTCCAGCAGGAGAAGCTAGTTCTCTCCTGTCTGTCGCTTTTTTAACTGCTTGCCTAGTTAATAATAGAATTTGAATATACCTATATATTTGTTGAAACCTGGTGCCTACTATTTACCTTTAAAAAATCATAACAACTTAAAAGTAAAATAGCCCTCGGATTGTAAGGGCTTAGCTTATCTTGCACAATAATATTGTAGGCATCAGGCTAAATACATAGAGCATTGCCGACTATATCTATTTAATGTAACTAGGTTTAAGTGTTTTTAACTCTTTCAGGCTACTTCTGTGTGAATGGTTGTTCCTAGTCGTAACAATAAAGTATTAAAGTATGAATGTAATGGAACATTTTAAACAAATAGAGTAATCCTCATATTTCATATGATTATTTGGAGTTAAAGAAATAATTTTCTTTGTGGTATTCTTTTCTAATAATCCTAAGTGTATCTCCTTGTACAATTAGTATTTCTAGTTGTTTACTATTTATTATAGGGTTTGCGAGGCGGGAGTGCGGCGGTTTAGGGGATACAACAAAATGCTGCTAAAGCAGTAGGTAACATGGACCAGTGGGAACACATTAAAGTGGAGAACATTTAACAATGCCAATGTCCCTTTAAATCTGGACAAGAATTTCCCATTAAATAGCTTTTAACACTAATGGGGAAGAGCATATTATTATTGCACTGTTGCTTACGCATAACTATCAGGTAGATTATGAGTTATGCGCGCTATAGGGAATTTAAAAAACGCAACAAAAGTTGTGTTATTTAACCCTCTATAGCGCAGCCATTACAAGTTTTGAAACAGCTGGCTTGTGCGTGCGATATGGTGGTTTTAAGCTCCATACCGCACACAATTCAAGCGCTGTTTTCACATGCTTGTAGACAATAATGGGGAGAAGGTGTCAGAAAAAACCCTGAAGCACGGAATGAAAAGCTCCGTAATGCAGCCCCATTGATCTCTATGGGGGAAAAAAAAGATACGTTTAAACCTAACACCCTAACATAAACCCCACGTCTAAACACCCCTAATCTGCCGCCCCCAACATCGCCAACACCTACTTAATGTTATTAACCCCTAATCTGCCGCTCCCGATATCGCTGTCACCTAAATAAAGCTATTAACCCCTAATCTGCCGCTCCCGATATCACCACCACTATACTAAAGTTATTAGCCCCTATTCCCCTGCACCCCAACATTGCCCACACTATAATAAATCTATTAACCCCTAATCCGCCGCTCCCCAACATCGCCGCCACTAAGTTAAGTTATTAACCCCTAAACCTTTGGCCTCCCACATCACTACCACTAAATAAACCTATTAACCCCTAAACCACCAGCCCCCCACATCGCAACAACCTAAATTAAACTATTAACCCCTAAACCTAACCCTAACATAACCCTAACCTAACCCTAACACCCCCTAACTTTAACATAATTAAAATAGAGCTAAATTAAAGTTACAATTATTAACTAAATAATACCTATTTACAACTAAATACATACTTACCTGTAAAATAAAACCTAAGCTAGCTACAATATAACTATATAACAATATAACTATTTTAATAAAAAGTTAGGGGGGCTTTAGGTTTATGGGTTACTAGTTTAAATTAGTTTATTTTGTTGTGGGGGGGCTTGTGGTTTAGGGGTTAATAGGTTTATTATAGTGGTGGCGATGTTGGGGAGCGTCGGAATAGGGGTTAATAGATTTATTATAGTGTGGGCGATGTTGGGGTGCAGGGGAATAGGGGTTAATAAATTTTATTAGTGGTGGCGATGTCGGGAGCAGCAGATTAGGGGTTAATAACTTTAATGTAGTGTTTGCGATGTGGCAGGGCCTCGGTTTAGGGGTTAATAGGTAGTTTATGGGTGTTAGTGTACTTTGTGACAGTTTAGTTATGAGTAACAGTTTTGTTGCGTAAAACTCATAACTACTGCTCTCAAATTGCGAAACGGATCTTGTCGGTATAGGCTGCAACGCAAGCTTTTTAGCCTCACCGCAAAACTTGTAATGGCTGCACTATGGAAGTCCCATGAAAAAAACGTAATTTTTTTTTTTACATGTGCGGGACTGGCGTTGCGTTATAGGCTAAAAGGCTTGCGGTAAAGCTATACCGACAAGATTTGTAATGACTGCAGAGCTGTTTTAACCCTCAAATGACCATTTTTCAGCATTAAAACATGAACGCAAAACTTGTAATCTAAATGATTGTTAGGCATTGAAATGCTAATTATGGCTGGGGGTTGAATGAGCAGAAATAAAATGGAAATCTAGAAAGCGCAATTGAATGCTTAAATGTAAAATAATGAAAAGGGTTAAATAGAAATTCTAATCAAATTACAATGGGAATAAAAAACACTATAATTTCTTAGTAAATTTGATGAAATTCCTCAATAAAATTGATTCTTATTAATTAATAAAATCAAATGGAATAAGGTCCTAAAAAAAACCCAACTATTATAAAAACATAAACAATCAATATTATCTAAACAAAAAATAACATTTTATAATAGTTGTTTTTTTTAGGACCTTAATCCATTTGATTTTATTAATTAATAAGAATCAATTTTATTAAGGAGTTTCCTCAAAGTTACTAAGAAATTATAGTGTTTTTCATTCCCATTGTATTTTGATTATAGTTTCTATTTAACCCTTTCCATTATTTTACACTTAAAGGTAAACTGAACCCAAATTTTTTCTTTCATGATTCAGAAAGAGCATGACATTTTAAGCTACTTTCTAATTTACCCCTATTATCAAATGTTCTTCATTCTCTTGGTATCTTTATTTGAAATGCAAGAATGTAAGTTTAGATGCCGGCCCATTTTTGGTGAACAACCTGGGTTGTTCTTGCTGATTGGTGGATAAATTCATCCGCCAAAAAAAAAAGTGCTGTCCATAGTCTGAACTAAAAAAGAAGCTTAGATGCCTTCTTTTTCAAATAAAGATAGCAAGTGAATGAAGAAAAAATGAAAATAGGAGTAAATTAGAAAGTTGCTTAGAATAGCATGCTCTATCTGAATCACGAAAGAAAACATTTGGGTTCAGTGTCCCTTTAAGCATTCAATTGCGCTTTCTAGATTCCCATTTTGTTTTTAGAGTTGTAATTTTTATAGGGTATGGGAGATCCCTATTACATCCTGAGAGCTTGTGTATTTTTCTTGGCGCTGGTCAAAAAGTTGTTTTCGTTGAATGAGCAGAACCAGCTACTTCAGAGAAATCTACATTGAAAACGTTTGTCATATTCCCAGTATACGTTGGGATACAACAAAATGCTGCTAAAGCAGTAGGTAACATGGACCAGTGGGGACACATTAAAGTGGAGAACATTTAACAATGCCAATGTCCCTTTAAATCTGGACAAGAATTTCCCTTTAAATAGCTTTTTACACTAATGGGGAAGAGCATATTATTATTGCACTGTTGCTTACGCATAACTATCAGGTAGATTATGACTTATTATGCGTGCTATAGGGAATTTAAAAAAACGCAACAAAAGTTGCATTATTTAACCCTCTATAGCGCAGCCATTACAAGTTTTGAAACAGCTGGCTTGTGCGTGCGATATGGTGGTTTTAAGCTCCATACCGCACACAATTCAAGCGCTGTTTTGACGTGCTTGTAGACATTAATGGGGAGAAGGTGTCAGAAAAAACCTAACACCTGAAGCACAGAATGAAAAGCTCCGTAACGCAGCCCCATTGATCTCTATGGGGGAAAAAAAGATAAGTTTAAACCTAACACCCTAACATAAACCCCACGTCTAAACACCCCTAATCTGCCGCCCCCAACATCGCCAACACCTACTTAATGTTATTAACCCCTAATCTGCTGCTCCCGATATCGCTGTCACCTAAATAAATTTATTAACCCCTAATCTGCCGCTCCCGATATCACCATCACTATACTAAAGTTATTAGCCCCTATTCCCCTGCACCCCAACATTGCCCACACTATAATAAATCTATTAACCCCTATTCTGCCGCTCCCCAACATTGCCGCCACTAAATAAAGTTATAAACCCCTAAACCTTTGGCCTCCCACATCACTACCACTAAATAAACCTATTAACCCCTAAACCACCAGCCCCCACATCGCAACAACCTAAATTAAACTATTAACCCCTAAACCTAACCCTAACATAACCCTAACCTAACCCTAACACCCCTAACTTTAACATAATTAAAATAGAGCTAAATTAAAGTTACAATTATTAACTAAATAATACCTATTTAAAACTAAATACATACTTACCTGTAAAATAAAACCTAAACTAGCTACAATATAACTATATAATAATATAAATATTTTAATAAAAAGTTAGGGGGGCGTTTGGTTTATGGGTTACTAGTTTAAATTAGTTTATTTTGTTGTGGGGGGCTTGTGGTTTAGGGGTTAATAGGTTTATTATAGTGGTGGCGATGTTGGGGAGCGTCGGAATAGGGGTTAATAGATTTATTATAGTGTGGGCGATGTTGGGGTGCAGGGGAATAGGGGTTAATAAATGTTATTAGTGGTGGCGATGTCGGGAGCGGCAGATTAGGGGTTAATAACTTTAATGTAGTGTTTGCGATGCGGCAGGGCCTTGGTTTAGGGGTTAATATGTAGTTTATGGGTGTTTAGTGTACTTTGTGACAGTTTAGTTATGAGTTTTATGTAACAGTTTTGTTGCGTAAAACTCATAACTACTGCTCTCAAATTGCGAAACGGATCTTGTCGGTATAGGCTGCAACGCAAGCTTTTTAGCCTCACCGCAAAACTTGTAATGGCTGCACTATGGAAGTCCCATGAAAAAACGTAATTTTTACGTGTGCGGGACTGGCGTTGCGTTATAGGCTAAAAGGCTTGCGGTAAAGCTATACCGAGAAGACTTGTAATGACTGCGGAGCTGTTTTAACGCTGAAATTACCATTTTTTCAGCATTAAAACATGAACGCAAAACTTGTAATCTTGGTGATTGTTGGGCATTGAAATGCTAATTATGGCTGGGGGTTGAATGAGCAGAAATAAAATGGAAATTTAGAAAGAGCAATTGAATGCTTAAATGTAAAATAATGAAAAGGATTAAATAGAAATTCTAATCAAATTACAATGGGAATAAAAAACACTATAATTTCTTAGTAAATTTGATGAAATTCCTCAATAAAATTGATTCTTATTAATTAATAAAATCAAATGGAATAAGGTCCTAAAAAACCCCCAACTATTATAAAAACATAAACAATCAATATTATCTAAACAAAAAATAACATTTTATAATAGTTGTTTTTTTTAGGACCTTATTCCATTTGATTTTATTAATTAATAAGAATCAATTTTATTAAGGAATTTCCTCAAAGAAATTATAGTGTTTTTCATTCCCATTGTATTTTGATTATAGTTTCTATTTAACCCTTTCCATTATTTTACACTTAAAGGTAAACTGAACCCCAATTTTTTCTTTCATGATTCAGAAAGAGCATGACATTTTAAGCTACTTTCTAATTTACCCCTATTATCAAATGTTCTTCATTCTCTTGGTATCTTTAGTTGAAATGCAAGAATGTAAGTTTAGATGCCGGCCCATTTTTGGTGAACAACCTGGGTTGTTCTTGCTGATTGGTGGATAAATTCATCCGCCAAAAAAAAAAGTGCTGTCCATAGTCTGAACTAAAAAAGAAGCTTAGATGCCTTCTTTTTCAAATAAAGATAGCAAGTGAATGAAGAAAAAATGAAAATAGAAGTAAATTAGAAAGTTGCTTAGAATAGCATGCTCTATCTGAATCACGAAAGAAAACATTTGGGTTCAGTGTCCCTTTAAGCATTCAATTGCGCTTTCTAGATTCCCATTTTGTTTTTAGAGTTGTAGTTTTTATAGGGTATGGGAGATCCCTATTACATCCTGAGAGCTTGTGTATTTTTCTTGGCGCTGGTCAAAAAGTTGTTTTCGTTGAATGAGCAGAACCAGCTACTTCAGAGAAATCTACATTGAAAAAGTTTGTCATATTCCCAGTATACGTTGGGATACAACAAAATGCTGCTAAAGCAGTAGGTAACATGGACCAGTGGGAACACATTAAAGTGGAGAACATTTAACAATGCCAATGTTCCTTTAAATCTGGACAATAATTTCCCTTTAAATAGCTTTTTACACTAATGGGGAAGAGCATATTATTATTGCACTGATGCTTACACATAATGATGTGTTTAACTGCTGTAAATGATTAAACACATAAATAAAGTCAGCTCCAGACCAACACTTCACTACTGTGAGCTAGCTGAACAAACCAGGTGAATAAATGACACAAGAGATATATGTGTACCCACCAGTCAGCAGCTGGCTCCCAGTAGTGCATTGCTGCTCCTGAGCAGCTTTTTAACAGAGGATATCAAAAGAAGAAAGTACATTTGATAACAGAAGTAATGTAAACTGCATACTATACCATGAATTATTAGTTAGTTATGTCCCTTTAACCATTTTTTTATCCAAAAATAACATTTAACTGCTGGTTTATTAAAGGGGCAGTCTAGTCAAAATTAAACTTTCATGATTCAGATAGGGCATGTAATTTTACACAACTTTCCAATTCACTTTTATCATCCAATTTGATTTGTTCTCTTTTGTCAAGGTATATGTAAGGTTAATAAATATATATATTTTAATCATATATTTCAAGGTTGATAAATATATATATTTAATCAGATATTTGGCTGGTCAGTAGAAAATGATTCATTTCATTCAAAAAAAAACAAAAAAACCTGACTTCAATCATGTTTAGTTCTCCCCCACTCAGGATGCAAAAGTTAAAAGGGCATACAAGTGAGAACAATAGAGCATTTGGTTTAATTAAAATTTAACAACCATTTCAGGAGACCGTGGGCGCGATCCGATATCGATCGCAGTTTGCGGCGCAAGCGAGGGAACCGGCGTCGCCCGCAGTTTCAGCTCGCAACTCGAGCTATCCCATATAGGTCGCCGTCAGATGCTAACGTGCCGTAAGTCTCACAAACCAGCGATGTCCAGAAATCTGCGTAAGTACAAATTTCTGGCGTCGCCAGTGACTTGCGCCACGTTATAAACTGCCGGCGCCTATAAAACCTGACTAAAGTTTAAAACACCCGCACTGTCTAACACGCCTCCCTAACATAGCCCGACAAGTCTAACACGCCTCCCTAACATAGCCCGCACTGTCTAACACGCCTCCCTAACATAGCCCGCACTGTCTAACCCTCTATCCGCTATCCCCCCTCACTAGCCTAACAATAAAAAGGTTATTAACCCCTAAACCGCCGCTCCTTTACCCCGCCGCAACCTAATAAAATTATTAACCCCTAAACCGCCGATCCCGTACCCCGCCGCCAGCTATATTATATCTATAACCCCCTAAAGTGAGCCCCTAACACCGCCGCCATCTCTATTAAAATTATTAACCCCTAATTTAATCTACCTACCCCGCCGCCAGCTATATTATCTATATTAACCCTAAGTATATTATAGTTAATATAGGTATTACATTATATATATTAACTATATTAACCCTAATTATATTAGGGTTAATATAGTTAATATAGTTACTATAGTATTTATATTAACTATATTAACTCTATCTAACCCTAACTAAATTTATATTAAATTAATCTAATTCATTTATAAACTAAAATATTCCTATTTAAATCTAAATACTTACCTATAAAATAAACCCTAAGATAGCTACAATATAATTAATAATTACATTGTAGCTATGTTAGGGTTAATATTTATTTTACAGGTAAATTGTTAATTATTTTAACTAGGTATAATAGATATTAAATAGTTATTAACTATTTAATATCTACCTAGTTAAAATAATTACCCTGATAAACAATGAAAGTTACCTTGTATTGGGACAAATTGCAGCCGCAGGGTATGTGCAGGTAAAAAGTGATGTCTTTATTGTAAGATCATAAACAGGGTGTCAAACAAACTCAGGGGTACATTGAAACAATGGCAAACGTCCGACGCGTTTCCTGCCCGGAGGCACTTCGTCAGGGACTTAAATTGTATGAACATTAAACAACTTAAAAAGGCTTGCGTACCTACGTCACAATGAGAACACCTGTGTACTGCAATTAAAGGGACAGAATAGTACTGTCAGTGGAGACTGATTTATGCTTGGTCAAAATGAGAACCTTTTTAATGGGCTCTGCATAAGTTAAAATTGGATTCTCAGTAATCAATGTATATGAATCTTGTAAAAAACTTGATGATGAGCTAACGGAGAATAAACTAAAGAAATATCATAGAGACTGTAAGGATTATGAACTCAATACAGTCTATAATTGGACCATAAGCAAACGTAACACTGGGAAGAGAAATAACAACAAAAGAAAGACAACCGACAAGAAGGTCACCTTTTCCAGTTTTGAAACTGATGTTAGTGATGAGAGTCCAAGAGCATCAACTCCTATCAGTGAACAGACCAATGCAAGTGATTTAACAGTTAAACCTAAGAAGGGATCCACTCATAGATCCATAGAAGAGATCACATCGACTGCTCATATCAGCAGTTCACATGGAGCAGCTAATATTCTGGCAAAAAACGATCTAACTATGGAGGCAAGTCCAGTCACTCCGGCGAGATATCCAAGCAGAAGACCTGCAAGAGGAAGGGGTCGAGGTTCAAGGAAATAATAAGAGACACCTCTCACCAGGAAGATCTTAATGTGGTGAATTTATCAAGTATACAACTTAACAACGAAGAACTAAGTATACTATCCAAAGGCTTGGGGTTTGCGCCGAGCAGGGACTTTAACCTTTTCCGCACTCTGATCGATTTAAACAGATTTACCAGAAAGCTTACATTAAAGAGACACTTTGCTATGGCAGAGAGGGTCTCTGCTCAAGAATCTAATGCTGACCCATCATTGAGGGATAATATCGACGAAGAATCTGTGAATGATACAAGTCTAAGTCTTTCTACCACTAATACAGATATGGATGGACTCAATTTTGTTGATCAATGTGAAATCGTTAATTTACTTTCACTTGAGAGTGAGAGTGCACGATCCAATTCACTTAACTTGCATATACCTAAAGTTGCAACTAATGCTAGTAAATTTTTTTACCCTATACAAATGAGAGGTGACTTCATTGAAGTCTTTCAGAGCTTAGTGGAAAGGGACCTTCATGCCCTAGCAAAAGAAACTAATATTAGTCCTAATCAGAAACAGGGTACAAGTAGCAACCTGTCTAAGCATGAAAGAAACACCTTGAGAAAATTACAAGACAATAAAACCCTTGTCATTCAAAACTCCGACAAGGGAGGCTGTATAGTTGTACAAGACAGGGCACAATACACTAGTGAAGCCCATAGACAACTTAGTGATAGTGCCACCTATCGGAAATTAACGTTTAATCCTACAAGACAATTTGTTATTGAATTAAATAACTTTCTTGACATGTCTGTTCAGGAGGGCATTATCACTAAGTTTAAAGCAGATTCCTTAAAAACCCAATTCCCAACCACACCGGTTTTTAAACATCTACCCAAAATTCACAAAAATAGGGAATGTCCTCCTGGTCGCCCTATCATTTCCGGTGTGGGCTCCCTGGGAGAAAAATTGGGGTCTTTTATTGATACGGTTCTTCAGCCGATTGTCCAAATAACCCCAGCATACCTTCGTGATACCAAACATTTGTTGAGGCTCTTAAATTGTTTACATATTACTGAGGAAGACATCTTACTAACTATTGATGTCACATCACTATATTCTTGTATACCCCATAACCTAGGCATAGAGGCCTTAAAAGCCATGTTAAAGATGTACACTACATATGATGACAAGTTCATTGGATTTGTATGTGATGGTGCAAATTTTCTTTTGAATCACAATAACTTCACATTTGAAGGTACACACTATGTTCAAAATCAGGGCACCGCTATGGGTGCAAAATTTGCACCATCATATGCAAATCTATACTTAACCAATTTCGAATTTCAGAAAATATTTCATCATACCAATCCTTTCAGGTCTCAGATAAAGTTCTACCGAAGATTTATTGATGACCTTGTAATAGTATGGAGTGGAGATATAAACTCCATACCTCCATTCTTAGAATATCTCAATGCAAACCACTATAACTTGGGATTTACTCACACTGCATCTAAACACAGTATTCCATTTTTAGATATCTCATTAACGTTAGACACTTTGTCTCATTCAGTCCTTACCTCCACATTCAGAAAACCCACATCTGGCAATACAATTCTACGAGCTGACTCTCACCATCCAGTACACCTTAAGATGGCCATTCCCAAGGGACAATATATGCGTCTTAGACGTAACTGTACCAATATTAATACATACAAAGAACAAGCCTCATCTCTTACACAGCGTTTACAAATTAGGGGGTATGACACTAGCTTACTAGAAAAAGTTAGTAAAGAAGTGGAACTTATGCATAGGGACATTCTGTTACAAGATATCCCAAAAAATAAACATCGAGACAAAAAATGCTTTAAATCTCCTATAACTTTTTCAACCCGCTATAGTAGACAATTCAATCGTATTAATAACATCATTAGGAAATATTTGCCTGTCTTAGACAGAGATGCATTGTTACATGATTCGTTACAGAACCAGGGCATTAGGGTTGTCAGCAAAAAAGCCACAACGCTTGGAAATTACCTAGGTAGAGATTTTTCGACAAAAGCTAGTTCTTCCTGGCTCCAGCCGGAAGTTGGATTTTTTAGATGCAGGAAAACTCCTTGCAAAAGCTGTGAGTTTGTAATCCCTGGCAATGAGTTTAGGTCCGCAGCTACCGGCAACTGTTTTGACATTAGGTTTAGACTGAACTGCAATTCTAAGTTTGTGGTTTATTTAATTAGTTGCAATATCTGTCACAAGCAATACGTAGGTAGGACGACGAGGTTTCTGAAGGATAGGATCAGGGAGCATTTACTCTCTATCAAACATGATCCGCCCTCCACTCCAGTAGCCAAACACTTTGCCAGCCACTTTATATCTCTAGGCATTACTGTCAACGATACCAATTTAAAGAGAATGTTCAGTTTTCAAGGCATAGACCACGCCCCTCATGACATTAGAGGGGGAGACAGGTCTGCCACACTAAACAGAAAAGAAGCCTTTTGGATTTTTAATCTATTAACTGGAGCACCAAATGGCATTAACAAAATTACTGATCTCAGATATTTTGTAGATTAAAGGTTGTCTATAATGTTTATTAACATCTCAAACTGTTTACCAAAGAAATACCATCGACAGCTCTTAACCCTTTCTCCTTTGTCTGTTTACACCTTTCAAAAGTAACATTAGTCCCCTTTGGCTAATACTAGTTTATTATTACTATTGAGCATTATTTTCATGAGCAAGGAATGGAGATTTTAAAGTGCACTTGTTATATACATTTAGCTTTTTCTTAAGAATTAGTTAGTTTTTCTATTTTTTACTATTTACAGTAATTAGCTTTTTTCAAAGCATAACTTCCACTATTTTTTACACACACAATTTTTCAAAGTGTTTGTTAATAATTGCTCCATCATTTTTATTTAGATTTCTGCCCACCCCTATTCAATATGGGATATTGTCACCTATATAGGTATTATATGATGCATATAAATAAAGAACAGTAACACAGCATTTGAAAATTGTGAAAAGAATTTTTAATCAATTTCATGCTTCGAGAGGGTGAAAACAAAAATAACAAGTATAAATTAACAAGCACGAACCATTACCATCACATTTAGTTTAGTATCACATTTTACACAACTTCAATAAGAAGTTTATCTTATTTTGTATTCTATATTTAAAGTTTCAGTATCGCATCACTAGAATTAGAATGTAGATTCATTTAATCACCACCATTAATGATTTTTCACTTCACTTCACCTAAAATCTAAAATTTAACATCACATTTTTCTCTTGAAGTCACATTCCTTGTCCTTTGTGTTCTAATGCTCTAGGTAACTTAACACCGAAGCCAAAGGAGGAATTGACATATTAACAACTGTCAAATGTATCAAAAGTTGTTTTTGTTTAAGTATTTCCCATTCTTGGTTATCTGCTACATGCATATAACTATATCCCTAGTACTAATATAGCTTACGTGTATCTTACTAATGTTATTGAAAATACGTATGAGATTTTATTTATCTCACTCTTTGAAAGTTTGATACTAGATATTAACTCTTATTTCCTCTGAGAGTCTGCAGTACATTGTTATAACAATTAGCTTAGATATTTTATTTAATGTTTTTTTTCAACTTATTTTTATTGATATCCTTTTTTGTCTACCTACGGAGCAATGTTATATTATGTTATTTCATTTTTAACATTTTAGTTTAACTCTTTATCAACTGTGTACTGATATAATTAACAACATGGTAGCATGGTCATTAAACGTTTATTTTTTCATTCTTACAAGTAATTCACATCGATACAAGATTCATATACATTGATTACTGAGAATCCAATTTTAACTTATGCAGAGCCCATTAAAAAGGTTCTCATTTTGACCAAGCATAAATCAGTCTCCACTGACAGTACTATTCTGTCCCTTTAATTGCAGTACACAGGTGTTCTCATTGTGACGTAGGTACGCAAGCCTTTTTAAGTTGTTTAATGTTCATACAATTTAAGTCCCTGACGAAGTGCCTCCGGGCAGGAAACGCGTCGGACGTTTGCCATTGTTTCAATGTACCCCTGAGTTTGTTTGACACCCTGTTTATGATCTTACAATAAAGACATCACTTTTTACCTGCACATACCCTGCGGCTGCAATTTGTCCCAATACAAGGTAACTTTCATTGTTTATCAGAGTTCTTTCGTTTGGATGCCGGAGGAGTGGATCCTTACCTTTCATGGGGCGGCCTGAGCAAAAGATCACACAGCGGCAAGAGTGGTGAGATTAACCGGCTTCACCTTAGTTTCAGTTTACACGCTGAAATTTGTGTTTACCTGTACCTTACTTATCACCACACCCGCACGCTGCATGATTCTATCCTCAGTTTGTTACAAGTGATTACTACCACTGACTACATGCTACACTGTTTACGGTTTTCAGAGCACCTGTTACTAGCTACATGATATCTACTCAGTATCAGCTATTGTACACCATTTGCTTGCAATCAGTGGTTTACTTACAAAGTGCAGAGTCTGCATCTGTTTGTGTTTTTGGTTAAAATAATTACCCAATTACCTGTAAAATAAATCCTAACCTAAGTTACAAATACACCTACACTATCAATAAATTTAATAAACTACAAACATCTATCTAAAAATACAATTAAATTAACTAAACTAAATTACAAAAAAAAACAAACACTAAATTACAAAAAAAAAAAGATTACAAGATATTTAAGCTAATTACACCTATTCTAAGCCCCCTAATAAAATAATAAACCCCCAAAATAAAAAAAATTCCCTGCCCTATTCTAAATTCAACAAATTTCAAAGCTCTTTACCTTACCAGCCCTTAAAAGGGCCTTTTGTGGGGCATGCCCCAAAGAATTCAGCTCTTTTGCATACAAGAAATACAATACCCCCCCCATTACAACCCACCACCCACATACCCCTATTCTAAACCCACCCAAACCCCCCTTAAAAAAGCCTAACACTACCCCCTGAAGATCTCCCTACCTTGTCTTCACCACACCGGGCCGAACTCCTGATCCGATCCGGGCGATGTCTTCCTCCAAGCGGCAAAGAAGAATTCTTCCTCCGGCGATGTCTTCCTCCAAGCGGCAAAGAAGAATTCTTCCTCCGGCGACGTCTTCCTCCAAGCGGCAGCAAAGTCTTCATTCTTCCGGCGGCATCTTCAATCTTCTTTCTTCGCTCCGCCGCCGCGGAGCATCCATCCCGGCCGACTGCTGAACTTGGAATGATGTACCTTTAAATGACGTCATCCAAGATGGCGTCCGCCGAATTCTGATTGGCTGATAGGATTCTATCAGCCAATCGGAATTAAGTTAAAAAAAATCTGATTGGCTGATTGAATCAGCCAATCAGATTCAAGTTCAATCCGATTGGCTGATCCAATCAGCCAATCAGATTGAGCTCGCATTCTATTTTGCCGCTTGGAGGAAGACATCGCCGGAGGAAGAATTCTTCTTTGCCGCTTGGAGGAAGACATCGCCGGAGGAAGAATTCTTCTTTGCCGCTTGGAGGAAGACATCGCCCGGATCGGATCAGGAGTTCGGCCCGGTGTGGTGAAGACAAGGTAGGGAGATCTTCAGGGGGTAGTGTGAGGCTTTTTTAAGGGGGGTTTGGGTGGGTTTAGAATAGGGGTATGTGGGTGGTGGGTTGTAATGGGGGGGGGGTATTGTATTTCTTGTATGCAAAAGAGCTGAATTCTTTGGGGCATGCCCCACAAAAGGCCCTTTTAAGGGCTGGTAAGGTAAAGAGCTTTGAAATTTGTTGAATTTAGAATAGGGCAGGGAATTTTTTTTATTTTGGGGGTTTATTATTTTATTAGGGGGCTTAGAATAGGTGTAATTAGCTTAAATATCTTGTAATCTTTTTTTTATTTTTTGTAATTTAGTGTTTGTTTTTTTTTGTAATTTAGTTTAGTTAATTTAATTGTATTTTTAGATAGATGTTTGTAGTTTATTAAATTTATTGATAGTGTAGGTGTATTTGTAACTTAGGTTAGGATTTATTTTACAGGTAATTGGGTAATTATTTTAACTAGGTAGATATTAAATAGTTAATAACTATTTAATATCTATTATACCTAGTTAAAATAATTAACAATTTACCTGTAAAATAAATATTAACCCTAACATAGCTACAATGTAATTATTAATTATATTGTAGCTATCTTAGGGTTTATTTTATAGGTAAGTATTTAGATTTAAATAGGAATATTTTAGTTTATAAATGAATTAGATTAATTTAATATAAATTTAGTTAGGGTTAGATAGAGTTAATATAGTTAATATAAATACTATAGTAACTATATTAACCCTAATATAATTAGGGTTAATATAGTTAATATATATAATGTAATACCTATATTAACTATAATATACTTAGGGTTAATATAGATAATATAGCTGGCGACGGGGTAGGTAGATTAAATTAGGGGTTAATCATTTTAATAGAGATGGCGGCGGTGTAAGGGGCTTACATTAGGGGTTAATAATTTTTATATAGGTGGCGGCGGTGTAAGGGGTCAGATTAGGGGATAGATAAGGTAGATGGCGGCGGTTTTAGAGGCTCACAGTAGGGGGTTAGTTTATGTAGATGGCGGCGGGGTCCGGGAGCGGCGGTTTAGGGGGTAATAACTTTATTAGGGATTTCGGGGGGGGGGGGGATCGCGGTTGACAGGTAGATAGACATTGCGCATGCGTTAGGTGTTAGGTTTATTTTAGCAGATCGCGGTTGACAGGGAGATAGACATTGCGCATGCGTTAGGTGTTAGGTTTATTTTCTAGTTAGTTTAGGGAGTTACGGGGCTCCAATAGTCAGCGTAAGGCTTCTTACGGCTGCTTTTTGTGGCGAGGTGAAAATGGAGTAAGTTTTCTCCATTTTCGCCACGTAAGTCCTTACGCTGCATATTGGATACCAAACTGCGCGGGTTTGGTATACCTGCCTATGGCCCAAAAAACTGCGGGCGACGGCAGAAATATACGCGCGTAACTTCTAGGTTACGCCGTATATGTGATACCAAATCCGCGCAAATATTGGCGTCGCCGGCTTTTGCGGGCGACGATTTATATCGGATCGACCCCTATATGTGTGACTGCCTGGAATTGTGAGATAAAATCTCTTACCCCTCACAATGTTGCCTAAGAGTCTGACTCAGGCGACATATCTTGTGAGAAAGTAACCCTGTGCATTTCAAATGCAAATAAACCCTGCTGTGTGGCCCTGACACTTAGATACACATAATGCAGACACTACGTCTGGGGGGGGGGGGGGTATGCAATCACTGAAACATGGAATCAAAGAAATAAAAACATTTTTTTTTATTCTCTCTGTTTTCCAGAAATCTAATGAAAATTATAAGAGCAACTGAGTTAATGAGATATCTGGATGAATGAATATATGACAGTGTGTGATCTGCTGGATTTTTATATGCACGTTTTGAACACTGCATAGAAATGAATGTGTATATACCTATATATATTTTTGGAAGCATAGAATATCTTGAGATTTAACATGAGCATTCTAACAATTATCTCTTTGGTTACAGACAACAGTTGGACATGGGCATCAATTCATATATCCAGGAAGAAATACACAGAAATGTGAAACATGCTGTATTTGTGTAAATGCATGCATAACAAATGTATTAATGCCATTAATTTCAAAATAATTAGCAGTATTGATTTGCTTAAATATAGTATAATGCTAAAGACACATGATATTTTATATCCAAATAATCAGAATAAATAATGTGATATAATACAGTACATATAAACATATAACTTATTAATGTAAGGAAATGATGGCATTTATTACCCATTTTAAAGAAATATTTTCTTTCAATGTTGGATAGTAAATGTAAGATTTAGAAACAGAAATGTGGTTAAAAGGAATCTGTTTTGTGTTGTCTGCTGCCCCCGATGGACAAGGTCTGATGTTGCGATACAGATATTGTAGCCAGGAGACGATTGGTGGTTGCAAGAATGCATCTCCTTGGCAACGTACAATTCCAGATATCCAATCAGCAGGGAAAAGCACGAGGGCCAATCCGAGACAAAGTTTCCGTTTGGGCGTTTCCAATCTTACCTATGATGGAAAGCTTATATAAGTAATGCAAGAGAAAGAGAAGAGACAGATTGTGCTAAGCTAATTTATAACTGGTGTGCTGGGCGTGAGATACCATTTACTCTGGCAAAGCTAATCTACCCTTTTCTCATTGATTGCAATATATACTTATTGGTGATTCTGAGGTGAGATAATTCCTATTAAGGAGTATTGGATATCGATTGGCGTTTATCCTGGTAACGTATTGAAAGATTGTGGGTAGATTGAAAAGAGCAAATTGTGTTTTAAACTGTATTGCATAGCCTTAAATAGCTCTTAGCTTGCCTGTTTGTATGCAAATATTTAAAGTAAACCTTTATTATTGCTGTATGTAGCAGATTTAAAGAAGTAGTTTGTATTTCAAGTTAGTATTTCATAAGCCTGTATATTGTTAAACATATATCATTGATGCTAAGTAAATTATCTGTGAAAATTTTGATATTTTAAAGTAGAATTGTGTTAGAGAGAAGTGTGGGTAAATAGCTGAGTATTTTACTTAGAATCCCCTTGTGTTAATTGAGTGAAAGGCTATTTGTAAATAAGGCTGGTTTTAAAAGGTAAACTTTTATGAGTTTTGTAAGAAGTATAGCATATCTTAATAGTTTTGAATGCATATAATATTGTTTCATGTTCTGGTATTACAAATATATTCCAATATGCTCATAGATATTAACTAAATAAAAGAATTCAGATATTTATATTAATTTAATGGTTTCTAGTAGATGCATATTGATTGAGAGTTGATATTTTTAAAGGATAATTATTAAATACATTGTATTATAACCCTGCCATAGGCTGATATATTATTTGGAGAGCACTACTACTGAAATTCTTATGAATATACTGACACTTTGTATTCTTTGTTGAAAGCTAATCCTAGGGAGGCTCATATGCTATGCATTTTGACAGTTTTTCACAGCTAGAGGGTATTAGTTAATGTGTGCCATACATATATATATATATATCATTGTGCTCACTCCTGTGGAGTTATTTATTAGTCAGAATCGATTGGCTAAAATGGTTGTCTGTCAAAATAACTAATATAAAGGGGCACACTGCATACGTTTAGATACAAGGTAATTACAGAGGTAAAAAGTTTATTAATATAACCATGTTGGTTATGCAAAACTGGGGAATGGGTAATAAAGGTATTATCTATCTATTTATACAACAAAAAATTTGGAGTAGACTGTCCCTTTAAGCCATCTTGGATGACGTCTCTTAAGGGGAACCTTTAGTGTACGGCTGGGACCGTATGAAGAGGATGCTCCGCGCCGGATGTCTTGAAGATGGAGCCGCTCCGCGTCGGAAGGATGAAGATAGAAGATGCCGTCTAGATGAAGACTTCTGCCTGCCTGGAGGATGACTTCTTGCCGTCTGGATTAAGACTTCTCCCGGCTTCGTTGAGGACTTCTGCCCGCTTGGATGAAGACTTCTCCCGGCTTCGTTGAGGATGGATGTCCGGTCTTCAAAAACTGTAAGTGGATCTTCGGGGGTAAGTGTTAGGTTTTTTAAAGGGTTTATTGGGTGGGTTTTATTTTTAGTTTAGGGACTTTGGGAACCGTAAAAGTGCTAAATACCCTTTTAAGGGCAATGCCCATCCAAATGCCCTTTTCAGGGCAATGGGGAGCTTTAGGTTTATTTAGATAGGATTTTATTTGGGGGGTTGGTTGTGTGGGTTTTACTGTTGGGGGGTTGTTTGTATTTTTTTACAGGTAAAAGAGCTGATTTCTTTGGGGCAATGCCCCGCAAAAGGCCCTTTTAAGGGCTATTGGCAGTTTAGTGTAGGTTAGGTTTTTTTTATTTTGATAGGGATATTAGATTAGGTGTAATTCATTTTTATTTTTGATCATTTCTTTTTTATTTTGTGTAATTTAGTGTTTATTATTTTTTATAATTTAGATAAATGTATTTTTTTAATGTATTTAATTTTATTGTAATGTTAGGTGTTAGTGTAACTCAGCTTATGTTTTATTTTACAGGTAAATTTGTATTTATTTTAACAAGGTAGTTATTAAATAGTTAATAACTATTTACTAACCAGGCTACCTAGTTAAAATAAATACAAACTTGCCTGTAAAATAAAAATAAAACCTAAGCTAGATACAATGTATCTATTAGTTATATTGTAGCTAGCTTAGGGTTTATTTTATAGGTGCGTATTTAGTTTTAAATAGGAATTATTTAGGTAATGATAGTAAGTTTAATTTAGATTTATTTTAATTATATTAAAGTTAGGGGTGTTAGGATTAGGTTTAGGGGTTAAAATATTTATTTAGTGTTAGTGATGTGGGAGGCCAGAGGTTTAGGGGTTAATAACTTTAGTATAGTGGCGGTGGCGATGTTGGGGGCGGCAGATTAGGGGTTAATAAATTTATGTAGGTGGCGGCGACATTGAGGGGCGGCAGATTAGGGGTTAATAAGTGTAGGTAGGTGTCGGCGACATTGGGGGCGGCATATTAGGGGTAATAAGTGTAGGTAGGTGTCGGCGACATTGGGGGCGGCAGATTAGGGGTTAATAAGTGTAGGTAGGTGTCAGCGACATTGGGGGCAGCAGATTAGGGGTTAATAAGTGTAATGTAGGTGTCGGCGATGTCGGGGGCGGCAGATTAGGGGAGTTTAGACTCAGTGTTTATGTTAGGGTGTTAGGTGTAAACATACATTTTGTTTCCCCATAGACATCAATGGGGCTGCGTTACGGAGCTTTACACTCCGTTATTGCAGGTGTTAGGCTTTTTTTTAGCCGGCTCTCCCCATTGATGTCTATGGGGAAATCGTGCACGAGCACGTCAAACAAGAAAAAGTCAATATGTGTCGGCACCTGAGACAACTGGTGATTTAGGCAAATGGAAACACAGACAATAACTACTATGAAATGTCTGAGGAGCTGTACAACATATAACAAGTAGCCCCAATGCCGTTAAATATCAAAATGGATCTCTCACCCCTCTTGGTCACGCAAAGTCCAGTGTCACCTAGCCTAACCTGCAGGAAAGCAGAAGGCAAAACGACCCTCTGTGTGCAAACCAGGTGCACACGGAGCCAGTCCGGCACTTGACGCCCTCTCTGACCGCTCTGGTCTCCTCTGCCCGATTCCTCCCCAATGGCGTGTGACGTCACTGGACCTTCTTCCGGTTCACGGAACCTCTTTCTCCTGGGTAATGCTGTGCAATCCCCGGCAACCTCCAAGACCAAGATCGGTGCACTGAGATGTGCAGATGAAACACACTGGTAACTGGTGCAACCTCGGTTCCACAAGATAGAGATAACAAAGTTCAAAATGAGGTGCACAAACAGCCAGTTGTGAATGCGAATTTTCTTTTCTTTATTGCAATTAAAATTTCAAGTTCCCTCCAGGGATACAGGAATCACAAGTTTAGTAGTGAGTGGAGATATCTTCACTCTAGTGACTGTCTGCTGACATGTTTCGGCAATGAAGCCGTAATCGTAGCTGCAGTCTCAGATGTGCACCAGTCTAATAAACCGGTTCCTGATACCTGATTGGTTTCAAAATATGATTAAAACCACACCTAGAGTGAAGCTAACCCCTACTCTCCTAACACATATTATAATAGGATTACAATTACCTATTACAAGGTATAACATACACATTTATGTGAAACCTAAACCACATAAACATTCAACTACTGTTGAGGTTATTAATAATTAATAAATAAACAATGTAACAATTGGTGGAATCCATTAAACAAACATTAACAAATACGATAAGGATCATATAGGAAATGCAAGAATTAAAAATGGTGAGAAACAGATTACACATGGAGTGCAATTAACAAACAAGTTTCAGAAGTAATTAAGTGTATTTAAATGCATATATGCATAAATAGTACTATTGCCCACATTAGCTTGTAACGACATATGCACAATACAAAAGTATGCAAGTTGTACAACAAGTACTCTTTGTGTGAGTTGGGATCGGATCCTGGATACACAGACCCAGAGCCAGGATATCATTCCCAGAAATTTATTAGGTCGAATTCAGAATTTAGACCTTCTGGGACTCTGGTTCTGAGTCTGTGTATCCAAAACACCTCTCTTTTTGCCAGCAACCTTTCCTTGTCACCACCTCTCTTATTTAACTTAACCTGTTCTATAATGGTCCATCTTAGTGTCTTTGTACTTGTATTGTGACATGTCTTAAAGTGCTGGACCAAGGGAGTGGTTAGTTTGCCAACTTTGATGTTTGAGACATGTTCCCTAATCCTCTCTCTTGTTTCCCTAGTTGTGAGCCCTGTATATTGTATTCCACACTCTGTGCAGGTTAATAAATAAATTGCGAACTTAGTTCTGCAATTTAGACATGAAGAGTGTCGAAAAGTCTCTCCAGTAACGGTGCTCCTAAAGCCTTCTCCCTGTTGTAGAAACTCACAAGCAATGCACTGAGCAAAATTGCATTTATAAGTTCCTTTGAATGTAATCCATGATGAAACATCATTACTTACATTCTTAAGTTGTGTGGGGGCAAGCAAGTTGCTTAGACTAGTGCCATGTCTAAATGCATATCTACACCCTTTTGTGACAATGTCTATCAATCCATCATCCGCTTTAAGAATGTTAAAGTGTTTTCTAATGATATTGCAAATTTGATGGAATTGGTTACTGTATTGGGTGATGAAGGATACCCCCTCAAATTTGCCTTCCCTGCCTTTATTTTTGTTTTTGTTATCAAGATAAATATTTCTTGGGTTAACCCCAATATTTAGTCTATGATGGCTAACAAGTTCCCTTTTGTAGCCTCTCTCACAGAACCTCTCCTCCAGCTCAAGAGATTGCTTCTCATATTCCTCATCCGTTGTACAATTTCTCCGGAGTCTGATAAATTGTCCTTTAAGGACAGAATTAAAGACTCTTTTCGGATGATTGCTCCTGGCATGGAGGAGAGTATTTCCCGTGATAGGCTTCCTGTATACTTTGGTATTAATGGTCTTATCACTTATACCTATCAGAGTGACATCCAAGTAATTAATACTGACTTTATTAAATTCATATGTGAATTTTATGCCTATATTGTTGATGTTAAGTATGGATACAAAGCTCAAAGCTTCCTCTTCTGTACCATACCAAATCATTAGTAGGTCGTCAATGTACCTCCTGTAGTAGATGATTTTATGTTTCCAGAGTTCATCACATCCAAAGATGTGGGACAGCTCCCACCAACCCATAAATAGGTTGGCGTATGAAGGGGCAAATTTTGCCCCCATGGCTGTCCCACATCTTTGGAGGTAATGAACTCCCTCAAAAACAAAGGCATTGTGCGTCAGTAGAAATTCTGTCACTCTGAGGATAAATCTGCGAAAACCCTGACTGAAGTTGGTAAACCTCAATAGACAAAAATTCAGAGCTTCAAGGCCCTTATTGTGCGGAATAGAGGAGTACAGCGCCACAACATCAATTGTAAGCCAACTGTACCCCTCTTTCCACACAAAGTTATCCATTTCATTCAGTAGTTGCTTGGTATCTCTGAGATAGTTGTTTAGGCCCTTTACCAGTGGCTGCAAGATTTCATCCAGCCACTGGGAAAGGGGCTCAAACAGAGAACCAATACCACTGATGATTGGCCCTCCTTTTACATCCAGAAGGGACTTGTGTACCTTGGGTAAAAAATTAAAGGTGGGAGTGACTGGGCAATCTACCACTAAAAAATCAAAAGTGGGTTGGTCTATGAAACCCTCTTCCTTCCCATCATCCAATAACTGTGCCAAATCACGTTTGAAGCGGTGTACAGGATTGAAATCCAATACCTGATATTGCGAGGGGTCAGTGAGTTGTCGTAATGTTGTGCATATGTTGTTACAAGCTAATGTGGGCAATAGTACTATTTATGCATATATGCATTTAAATACACTTATTTACTTCTGAAACTTGTTTGTTAATTGCACTCCATGTGTAATCTGTTTCTCACCATTTTTAATTCTTGCATTTCCTATATGATCCTTATCGTATTTGTTAATGTTTGTTTAATGGATTCCACCAATTGTTACATTGTTTATTTATTTATTAATTATTAATAACCTCAACAGTAGTTGAATGTTTATGTGGTTTAGGTTTCACATAAATGTGTATGTTATACCTTGTAATAGGTAATTGTAATCCTATTATAATATGTGTTAGGAGAGTAGGGGTTAGCTTCACTCTAGGTGTGGTTTTAATCATATTTTTAAACCAATCAGGTATCAGGAACCGGTTTATTAGACTGGTGCACACCTGAGACTGCAGCTACGATTACGGCTTCATTGCCGAAACATGTCAGCAGACAGTCACTAGAGTTAAGCTATCTCCACTCACTACTAAACTTGTGATTCCTGTATCCCTGGAGGGAACTTGAAATTTTACTTGCAATAAAGAAAAGAAAATCGCATTCACAACTGGCTGTTTGTGCACCTCATTTTTTTTTTAAATCTTTATTTTATTTTTATTCTATGCATTGCCATTTCAAACAGTTACAGAAATCCAGAATAAACAGTTAGTTTGACTAAATAGCCCTCAGAAAAAATAAAGTCGGCATAACATATTCTAGATTGCCAATCAACATAATATTCCATTATCTTTACTATAGTTACAAACGTAATACTTCCTTACTAACATATTTAGAAAGAAAACTGGTTGGGTGGGGGGAAAAAACAAACAAAAAAACCCTAAGACATATACGTGTATAATCGCTTCCTCCATCCCCGTCTCGCCCATTATAGCCCTACATTATTGATTGCGAGCCAGGTACTAGGAAAGGTGCCAACCAGCACTTGTAGCTGAAAGAAAACTGATTTAACAAATGGTTTAACTATGATATTTTGGGTCCCAGCTGGTAGTGATAATATGAAAACTTTCCAATGTTTAAAGAACAATTCTACTCGGTCATCGGACATCCCTTGAAGATTGTAATGTTCAGACATACAATGAGTTAACAAGGCCTGTTTAAGCTCTCTCAAGGTGGGCGCCCTTTTTGCTTTCCATTTTCTCAATATCAAATTTCTGCTCAAAATTATAATTATATTAATCAGTTTCAGATTCCGAACTGCTCCTTGAGATTTAACTAAAAACAAAATCTCCAAGGGCTGAATAGCGTAATCAAGTCTGAGAATTGCGTTCATCCAATATACTATCTTAGCCCAAAACTGCCCAATCCTAGGACAGGTCCAAAAACAATGTATGATATCTGCAAAGGTAGCACTACATCTGGCACAAGGAATATTAACCCCATACCATCTCGATAATTTTGCAGGGGTCAAATATGTCATTAGCGCTATCTTAATTTGAGATTCTCTCCATGCTGTCAAAACCCAGCTCTTTTCTGTTAACTTGAAAGTATCCAATATTACCTGTCTATCAATATGTGGAAACGCGGAGCGCCATTTAGTTACTATGTAATCTAATTGTTCTAAAGAGGGCCTCTTATTGAGAAGAGAGTAGAGAGCAGTGATAGAGTAGCGTCCCGTTGAATAGATGTTAATCTTGATTTGTAAATCTTTGAGCGACCAGTCCAACCCATATCTTTGTTTGAGTTCACCTATATAATTCCTTATTTGCAAAAATGCATAGAAATCGCGCTTTGTAAGTCCAAATTGATTACTTAATTCTCCGAAAGTTAATACGTTTAAGTTTACATCCACCAGTTGCATAATGTAAATCAAACCCTTTCAAAACCATTGTGTAAATAGTCCGTCACCTAGACCAGGCAAGAAATTTGGATTCCCGACAATGGGGAGAAATTTGTAAACATGTGGAGAACAACCTGTTTCATTAAATATTTCCTGCCATGCCAAAATAATGTTCCTGAAAGTTATTAGTTGGAAAGGGTCTGAAGGAAGTTGTGTAATGGTACAGTGTAGCAATGCATCTAGTCTAAATGGGGAGACCAGTGCGGTTTCCCAGGCTATAGAGGAGATTTGTTCCTGCTCTAGAAGCCAATCTATCGCAACCTTACTGCGCGCAGCTAGACTATACAGTTGCATATTCGGAAGCGCCAACCCTGCAGCTGTTTTATTATTCATAACCCGGGCTATCGCTATACGTGGTTTAGCGCCTTTCCAGAGAAATTTCGAACAGGCCCTGTTATACTCTATTAAGTCAATTTTATGGATAGGGATTGGAATATTTTGTATATAATACAATAATTTGGGAAATAGCACTGTTTTTATTAGCATAACCCTGGCAGTTAAAGAAATTGGCAGATTGATCCAATCCTCCAATTTCCGTTTACAGGCAGTGAAGCATTTATGAAGGTTCATATTGTACCATTCCTCCGGGTTAGGGCTTAACATAATACCCAGATATGATATATTCCGAACTTCGGCAAAAGGATGTATGATATCATACTCTTTTTTCCTGTCCAGCCACATCAATTCCGATTTTGTCAAATTGATCTTATAGCCAGATATTTTCCCGAAAATATTAATTATTTCCAGGAATTTGGGTAAGGTATCTTTGATGTTACTCATAAATAAAAGCAGATCATCTGCATACAACAATAGAACTAGTTTTTGCCCCGCAATTTTGATGCCCTCTAATTGTTGTCGCAACATAATCGCTAAAGGCTCTAGAGATATATTGAATAATAGGGGCGATAGCGGGCAGCCTTGACGGGTACCCCTTTGTAGTAGGAACCGTTCTGTAATCTCCCCGTTAATGATTAAAGCCGACCTTGGGTCTGAGTAGATTAATTGAATGTATTGATTAAAATTTCCTGTGATTCCGAATTGTTCTAATGAGAAGAACAAATGCTCCCAGGAGATACGATCAAATGCCTTTTCTGCATCAACCGATAGTAAGGCTAAATCTTCAATGCTCCCGCATATATCTTTTTTAAACTTATTAGAACAGAAATCCAGTAACGTCAAGACTTTACGCATATTTTTAGCAGGATTCCTATTAGGCATAAAGCCAGATTGATTTTCATGAATTATTGAACTAAGATGCGGCTTTAAACGGTTTGCCAAAATATTCATTAGTAGCTTATAATCCGTATTAAGAATTGATATTGGTCTATATGAAGCTGTTTGCTCTGGGTCTTTATTTTTTTTGGCAATTAGAGTAATATTGGCGGCCGTAAAATATGGGGAACACTTATTCTTCTCAACAAAATAGAAATTGAATAACTTCCGGAGGGATGGTACAACATGCTCCCCTAAGATCCTATAAAATTCGGTCGGTAGACAGTCCGGTCCAGCTGCTTTGTTAGTCTTAGCTGACTTAATAGCAGTTTGTATTTCAGTCTCTAATATAGGGGCGTTAATCTCCGCTAGCATGTCTGCAGAGAGCTTCGGTACCTTAATCTTCTCCCAAAACAATTTCCCTTTGTCTATAGTACATTCTTCTAATTTATATAGATCTTTAAAATAGTCTACAAAAATTTTACTGATATCTATATTATTTGTTACTCTCGTGGTATCTTTCTTAATAGCTGTTATCGTATTTTTATTTACTCTTTTTGTAATTCTAGCTAAGAATTTAGCCGATGTACCCCCGAACCCCCCATATAGGGCCTTTTGTCTATGTTTTTCTTGGATAGAATTTTGTTTTAAAAAAACATCTCTAGTTTCCTTAGCATTTATATATTTATTCCAATTAAAATATGTACAGTTCGCTAAATATGTTCTATAGCAATTCTTAACCTGATTAGTCAATTGCATTTCGCGGGCCCTAAATTTCCTTTTACGCTGACACATGTAAGCCTTAATTTTCCCATTCAGCACTACTTTAGCCGCTTCCCAAAATATCTCTGGTTTCTCTGTGTATGCTCTATTGTAACTCACATATTCTTTCCATTGGTTACACAACCAGTTTTGAAAGTCTATGTCATTCATCAAATATTTGGGAAAAAAAAGAGGTTGGTTAGACATAGATCGCTTATTTAGCGCATTTATTGCTAGTGTGATGATAGCATGATCTGAGATTGCTATCTCTCCCACCTCTGCCCTCCACTCCAATCCCACCAAAGAGTCTGAGATCAGAAATAGATCGATCCTGGACAAAGCCTGATGTCCTTTTGACATACAGGTGTATGATCTAACATCTGGATTTTGTGCTCGCCAAATGTCGGTCAGACCTAATTGTGTTCGAAATTTCTGCAAAATACGTATTTTTCTATCCGGTTTGAACTGTGTTTTTTTATTCTGTCTATCTAATAGCAAATCGCCTATTAAATTAAAATCACCAGCGACTATAAGGTCCTGACCTATATATTTATGTAGGCGCAACGTCATATTATCCCAGAATTCCTTGTCTACTTTGTTCGGACCATAGATGTTACAAAGAATAAGTCGCTTTTCATTATAGAGTATTTCTAAAATTTTAAACTGTCCTTCTGCGTCTAATATCGAGGTCACAATTTTATAGTCCAGAGCCTTATTAAATAATATAGCCACACCTCTTTTACGTGAATTATAGGGGGCTGCTACCACTTCCCCTACCCATTTCGTCTGCACCTCATTTTGAACTTTGTTATCACGTCAAACAAGCTCAAAGCAGCGCTGGTATTTGTGTGCGGTATGGAGCTCAATGCAGCCATATTGCAAACCTATAATAGCAGCGCTATTAAAGGTGAGCGGTGGAAATAACTTGCAAGTTATTACCGAGCCACTCATAACGCAAAACTCGTAATCTAGCTGTAAGCTCTTGAGACTGATTATGTAAAAACAAACCTCTCAGGAATAAGTATTACCTTTTTCTGTACAATCTGTTCTGTTTTCATTGTAGTGTATCACCAAGTGATTTCCAAATCTACTAGGGGAATCTGGCAGTGCAAGATTGGAGGGTTTTTTTCCCTTTAATTGGTCAGTAGTACTTAAATTTTATTTAGATTAGGGATGGGCAGTAAAAGAGCTAAATGCCCTTTTAAGGGCAATGCCAAAACAAATGCCCTTTTCAGGGCAATGGGTAGTTTAGTTTTTTTTAGTGTTAGGTTCTTTTATTTTGGGGGTGGGGGGGTTAATGTTAAGTGGCAGTTTGTATATTTTTTGTAAAACAGCTGCTTATCTTGGGGCAATGCCCTGCAAAAAGCCCTTTTAAGGGCTACTGGTAGTTTATCCTTAGAGTAGGGGTGTTTTTATTTTGGGGGTCTTTTTATTTTCATAGGGATTAGGTTTAATTTTGTTAAATATGGTAATTTGATTTTTTTATTTTCTGTAATGTTAGCTTTTATTTTGTAACTTTAGAATGTATTAGTTTAGGTAATTTGGGTTTATTTAATGGGGTGTTAGGTTAGGGGTTGTTAGGTAAGAGGGTGTAAGGTTAGGGTACTTACGCCTAGATTTAGAGTTTTGTCGGTAAAGACCCGCGGTGCCAACAAGCCTTTTTTTTCCAGGGCACGCTTAAGACAACGCTGGTATTTAGAGTTGTCTGAATGGCTGCGTTAGCCTCAGAAAAGGGAGCGTTGAGCATAATTTAGCTCCACTTCAACCCTCAATACCAGCGCTGCTTACGGTAGTGGTAAGATGGAGAAACGTGCTCGTGCACGATATCCCCATAGGAAACAATGGGGCTGAGCTGGCTGAAAAAAAACTTAACACCTACAAAAAAGCAGCGTTCAGCTCCTAACGCAGCCCCATTGTTGAACCCCGAGTTTAAACACCCCTAACCTTACACTTATTAACACCTAATCTGCCGCCCCCACTATCACTGACACCTGCATTATATTATTAACCCCTAATCTGCCTCTCCGGACACCGCCACAACCTACATTATCGCTATGAACCCCTAATCTACTGCCCCTAACATTGCAGACACCTACATTATATTTATTACCCCCTAATCTGCCCCCCCCCAACATCGCCACCACCTACCTACACTTATTAACCCCTAATCTGCTGACCGGACCTCGCCGCCACTATAATAAAGGTATTAACCCCTAAACCGCCACACTCCCGCCTCGCAAACACTATAATACATTTTATTAACCCCTAATCTGCCCTCCCTAACATCGCTGCCACCTACAAATATTAACCCTAATCTGCCGCCCCCAACGTAGCTGCTACTATAATAAAGTTATTAACCCCTAAACCTAAGTCTAACCCTAACCCTAACACCCCCCTAACTTAAATATAAATTAAATTTAAAGAAATAATTTTACTATAATTAAATAAATTAATCCTATTTAAAATTAAATACTTACCTATCAAATAAACCCTAATATAGCTACAATATAACTAATAATTACATTGTAGCTATTTTAGGATTTATATTTATTTTACAGGCAACTTTGTATTTATTTTAACTAGGTACAATAGCTATTAAATAGTTAATAACTATTTAATAGCTACCTAGTGAAAATAATTACAAAACTACCTGTAAAATAAATCCTAACCTAAGTTACAAATACACCTAACACTACACTATCAATAAATTAATTAAATAAATTACCTACAATTAGCTAAACTAAAATACAATTAAATAAACTAAACTATAATACAAAAAACAAACAAACACTAAATTACAGAAAATAAATAAAAATTACAAGAAGTTTAAACTAATTACACCTAATCTAAGTCCCCTAATAAAATAAAAAAGCCCCCCAAAGTAATAAAATGCCCTACCCTATTCTAAATTACAAAGTAATCAGCTCTTTTACCAGCACTTAAAAGGGCTTTTTGCGGGGCATTGCCCCAAAGTAATCAGCTCTTTTACCTGTAAAAAAAATACAACCCCCCAACATTAAAACCCACCACCCACACACCCCTACTCTAACCCACCCAAACCCCCCTTAAATAAACCTAACACTAACCCCCTGAAGATCTCCCTACCTTGAGTCGTCTTTACCCAGCCGAGCCGAATTCTTCATCCAAGCGGAGCAAGAAGAGGTCCTCTATCCGGTAGAAGTATTCATCCAAGCGGCGTCTTCTATCTTCATCCATCCGGAGCGGAGCGGAGCCATCTTCCATCCAGCCGACACAGAGCCATCCTCTTCAACCGACGGACTAATGACGAATGACGGTTCCTTTATGGGACGTCATCCAAGATGGCGTCCCTCGAATTCCGATTGGCTGATAGGATTCTATCAGCCAATCGGAATTAAGGTAGGAAAAATCTGATTGGCTGATTCAATCAGCCAATCAGATTGAAGTTCAATCCGATTGACTAATCCAATCAGCCAATCCGATTGACCTCGCATTCTATTGGCTGTTCCAATCAGCCAATAGAATGCGAGGTCAATCCGATTGGATGAAGATAGAAGACGCCACTTGGATGAATACTTCTACCGGATGGAGGACCTCTTCTTGCCCCGCTTGGATGAAGACTTCTACCGGATGGAGGACCTCTTCTTGCTCCGCTTGGATGAAGAATTCGGCTCGGCTGGGTGAAGACGACTCAAGGTAGGGAGATCTTCAGGGGGTTAGTGTTAGGTTTATTTAAGGGGGGTTTGGGTGCGTTAGAGTAGGGGTGTGTGGGTGGTGGGTTTTAATGTTGGGGGGGTTGTATTTTTTTTACAGGTAAAAGAGCTGATTACTTTGGGGCAATGCCCTGCAAAAAGCCCTTTTAAGGGCTGGTAAAAGAGCTGATTACTTTGTAATTTAGAATAGGGTAGGGCATTTTATTATTTTGGGGGGCTTTTTTATTTTATTAGGGGGCTTAGATTAGGTGTAATTATTTTAAATTTCTTGTAATTTTATTTTATTTTCTGTAATTTAGTGTTTGTTTGTTTTTTTATTATAGTTTAGTTTATTTAATTGTATTTTAGTTTAGCTAATTGTAGGTAATTTATTTAATTAATTTATTGATAGTGTAGTGTTAGTGTATTTGTAACTTAGGTTAGGATTTATTTTACAGGTAATTTTGTAATTATTTTAACTATTAACTATTTAATAGCTATTGTACTTAGTTAAAATAAATACAAAGTTGCCTGTAAAATAAATATAAATCCTAAAATAGCTACAATGTAACTATTAGTTATATTGTAGCTATATTAGGGTTTATTTTATAGGTAAGTATTTAGTTTTAAATAGGATTAATTTATTTAATTATAGTAAAATTATTTCTTTAAATTTAATTTATATTTAAGTTAGGGGGGGTGTTAGGGTTAGACTTAGGTTTAGGGGTTAATAACTTTATTATAGTAGCGGCGACGTTGGGGGCGGCAGATTAGGGGTTAATATTTGTAGGTAGGTGGCGGCGATGTTAGGGAGGGCAGATTAGGGGTTAATAAAATTTATTATAGTGTTTGCGAGGCGGGAGTGCGGCGGTTTAGGGGTTAATAAATTTATTATAGTGGCGGCGAGGTCCGGTCGGCAGATTAGGGGTTAATAATTGTAGTTAGGTGGCGGCGACGTTGGGGGGGGGGGGCAGATTAGGGGTTAATAAATATAATGTAGGTGTCAGCGATGTTAGGGGCAGCAGATTAGGGGTTCATAGGTATAATGTAGGTTGTGGTGGTGTCCGGAGCGGCAGATTAGGGAATAAAAAAATTATTATAGGGTTTGCGATGTGGGGGGGCCTCGGTTTAGGGGTTCATAGGTAGTTTATGGGTGTTAGTGTACTTTATAGCACAGTAGTTAAGAGCTTTATGTTCCCGCGTTAGCCCATAAAGCTCTTAACTACTGACTTTTTTTGACGGTAGGAGTCTTGTCGGTAGAGGCTCACTTCTTCCAAGACTCATAATACCAGCGTTAGGCAAATCCCATTGAAAAGATAGGATACACAATTGACGTAAGGGGATCTGCGGTAGCCTTGAGTCGCGGAAAGAAAGTGAGCGGTAGACCCTTTCCTGCCTGACTCTAAATACCAGCGGGCGTTAAAAAGCAGCACTAGGACCCCTTAACGATGCTTTTGACTGCTAACGCCAAACTCTAAATCTAGGCGTTTGTTATTTAAATAGTTGTTTGCGTTGTGGGTTTTGGCAGTTTAAAGGGTTAATAAGTTAAATAGGTTTATTGTGATGTAGGGGTTTTGCGGTTTAGGGGTTAATAGGGAAAATAGGTTTATTGCGATGTAGAGATTTTGCGGTTTAGGAGTTAATACTTCGTGTAGGATTATTTTTTTTATATATTTTGTATGGGCGGTGTTTTTTAAAAAAAAAATACTTGATGCAGGCGGTTAGTTTCTTTTTTTAATACTTGATACGCGCGGTTAGATTTTTTTTTTTAAATACTTTAATGTGGGCGATTAGTTGTTGCTTTTGTAATGCTCTGTTTGCCTTTGCTGCATCCACCAGGATGCAGCGTGAATTCCAAAAATGGCAGGGTGGTGAAAGAATCCACCTTCGGTGGATTCTTTCACCACCCTGCCATTTGTCCTAGCGCTGCCAACATTCCATTGAGGATGCGTGCGCAACTGCCAGCGGACATTACAAACGCAATTATAGTATAGATATAATACTTTCACATAAATTAATGTGTATTTGTATCTCTAAATGTCATGATATGCTTTTATCTCATGTTTTATTTTTTTATAAATGATTATTAATGCTAGAATTTGTACATATCATATATCTTTGCACACACTTGTGTATATATATATATATATATATATATATATATATATATATATATATATATATATATATAAAGAACACTGAAAAAACAAATCCTCCCTCCAAGGACAGCCACCTGGGTGCAGCAACGCTAATAGCAAGCCCAAAACAAAGTTGCACTCTCAGGATATTTTCACAGCAAGAAGTCAACTTTATTGGGTGACCTTTCAGAGATGTGAACTCTCTTTTATCAGATCAAAAAAATGTTTTGGGCTTTATATATATATATATATATATATATATATATATACAGGTATACCCTGCTTATACAGCGAGTAAGGGACTGGAGCCCCGCTGTATAGTGAAAACCGCTTTAAAGTGAAACAAGACAGTTTGAGCTTTCTTTTCACTTGCCAGTGTGAAAACATGTTTGAACTAACATATATTTACATATTAGAGGTGCAATAGTGCTAAGTTTAGTTTAACATTAGCACAGCACAGTATTCAATTAGTATTCAATAAATACTGTACCTGTAAAATAGTGACAATTACTGTAGTAAAACTTGTCAGACTACAACACTGAGACACAGATTGCACTGTAATGCTGTAAACAGAGTGAACTGAACATAACAAAATGGTGCCATTCACTTTTCTCGCAATCTCACGATGAGTACAACACTGTTTCAAAATCCTTGGAGGTTGAACTTCAGCTCCACAAAGCACTGTATTAGAGAAGCGCTGTATAGTGAAGCGCTGTTAAGTGGGGTATACCTGTATGTATATATATATATATATATACACATACAGTATATATATATATATATATATGTGTGTGTGTGTGTTATGTCAGAAATCTTTTGCAAACATATTTACATGAACCTAAATTCCTTTTTTGGTTCTAAACAATGTTGTCTTGCATATGTCTGTGTTTAGTTATACCACTATATCTATATAGTGTAAATTTATTATTATTCTGAGCAGGAATAATTGTGAATATAACATGTAATCAGGGTATCATATATATTTATTTGCAATCAATGGATATTTTAAGAACTGGGTCAGTTTTCTCTCTGTACCTGTGTAACCCCTCCTGATTGCAATCTAGTTTTAAAAACCACCCCTACACAGGTGTTATAAAATGGGCTGGCATATAAGTGTCACGCCATGCCACTCTAGCCGTTGCTAGGGGCGCAGTGTCTCCTTCCCTGCTCGTTGCCTAGGGCTGTGTCAGGTCTGGAGGCATGCGTTGCTGACGTCATCGCTGCACACTCCTTTCCTTCTCTGATGCCGGTCAGACGCTTGTGGCGTGAATCCTACGCCTATGTAAGTGTTCCTTGTACGATCTATCACTGCCCCTAAATTGCTGGACTGATATACTGCTGCTGAACCCTGCCTGCCTGACCATTCTAGTGGTTTGCCCTTGGACTGCTTTACTGTTGCCAAATCCTACCTGCCTGACCATTCTAGTGGTTTGCCCTTGGACTGCTTTACTGTTGCCAAATCCTGCCTGCCTAACCATTCTAGTGGTGTGCCCTTGGACTGTTTTGCTGTTGCAAACCCTGCCTGCCTGCCTGACCATTCTCTGCCATTGCCGCTGGGGACTGCCCTGCCTGTGGTGAGTGCCGCCTTCCTCATCTTACTAACTTTCTCTGCTCTGGGATATTCCCTATCTTTCCGGCTTGACGCCGGGATAACAAGACTGCTGGCCGAGTTCGGTCTTATAGAGGAATATCCCACAAGCATTACAATAAGATAAGACAATTCTTACTGAAAAAGAAATTCAAGAGAAGGAAGAAATACATTGAAAATAGCATGTCAGTAAAGAGGGGATTTAAATTTCTGCTGTATCTGATTCATGACAGTTTAATGTTAGGTGGGCTATCCCTTTGAGCTATGAGTTTAGTATTATATTGAATCAAACATCAATTCGAATTTTAAAATCCTTGTCTAAAATATTACACTGTGTGTCCTAATGTCAGCATCAATGTTTATCTTTAATACTAATTTTACATATACATACTTTCAAAGTATAATGCACAATGTAAAAAATGTTACTTACAAGTTCTGATGAGTGATCAATGACACAAGTATCAAGCAATTTGATTTGTTACTGATAGTTTAAAATGTATATTTGAATCAGATTGGCTGATGTCATAAATCATGTGATTATGCATATTCCAATCAAAGGTGGCTGAAAAATTCACTAGTGTGTGGGTTGTTTAGGAGTTTGCGTCATAATTGGTGCGAAAATTGTTGCATCAAATTTGGTGCGAAGTGGAGAGTGGGACTTGTATTACATGGCTTAAACATGGTTCAAATAGATTTTTCCAAAAAAATAAAAAGGAAGTTAGCTATATTATGTTGTGTATTTATTTCATTTGTATCTCTATATCTATTAGTGCAACAAGTTTGGGGCAAAACTTTGCAACAAATTTGGAGAAATAATATTGTCCCCTTGCTTTGTGATGAGAGACAAAGTTGTAACATAATCCATAAGTAGTAATGCATTTTTCATTGTTATCCCTATATCTACTACAGGGAATGCAGAATTATTAGGCAAGTTGTATTTTTGAGGATTAATTTTATTATTGAACAACAACCATGTTCTCAATGAACCCAAAAAACTCATTAATATCAAAGCTGAATATTTTTGGAAGTAGTTTTTAGTTTTAGCTATTTTGGGTGGATATCTGTGTGTGCAGGTGACTATTACTGTGCATAATTATTAGGAAACTTAACAAAAAACAAATATATACCCATTTCAATTATTTATTTTTACCAGTGAAACCAATATAACATCTCAACATTCACAAATATACATTTCTGACATTCAAAAACAAATCAGTGACCAATATAGCCACCTTTCTTTGCAAGGACACTCAAAAGCCTGCCATCCATGGATTCTGTCAGTGTTTTGATCTGTTCACCATCAACATTGCGTGCAGCAGCAACCACAGCCTCCCAGACACTGTTCAGAGAGGTGTACTGTTTTCCCTCCTTGTAAATCTCACATTTGATGATGGACCACAGGTTCTCAATGGGGTTCAGATCAGGTGAACAAGGAGGCCATGTCATTAGATTTTCTTCTTTTATACCCTTTCTTGCCAGCCACGCTGTGGAGTACTTGGACGCGTGTGAAGGAGCATTGTCCTGCATGAAAATCATGTTTTTCTTGAAGGATGCAGACTTCATCCTGTAATACTGCTTGAAGAAGGTGTCTTCCAGAAACTGGCAGTAGGACTGGGAGTTGAGCTTGACTCCATCCTCAACCCGAAAAGGCCCCACAAGCTCATCTTTGATGATACCAGCCCAAACCAGTACTCCACCTCCACCTTGCTGGCGTCTGAGTCGGACTGGAGCTCTCTGCCCTTTACCAATCCAGCCACGGGCCCATCCATCTGGCCCATCAAGACTCACTCTCATTTCATCAGTCCATAAAACCTTAGAAAAATCAATCTTGAGATATTTCTTGGCCCAGTCTTGACGTTTCAGCTTGTGTGTCTTGTTCAGTGGTGGTCGTCTTTCAGCCTTTCTTACCTTGGCCATGTCTCTGAGTATTGCACACCTTGTGCTTTTGGGCACTCCAGTGATGTTGCAGCTCTGAAATATGGCCAAACTGGTGGCAAGTGGCATCTTGGCAGCTGCACGCTTGACTTTTCTCAGTTCATGGGAAGTTATTTTGCGCCTTGGTTTTTCCACACGCTTCTTGCGACCCTGTTGACTATTTTGAATGAAACGCTTGATTGTTCGATGATCACGCTTTAGAAGCTTTGCAATTTTAAGAGTGCTGCATCCCTCTGCAAGATATCTCACTATTTTTGACTTTTCTGAGCCTGTCAAGTCCTTCTTTTGACCCATTTTGCCAAAGGAAAGGAAGTTGCCTAATAATTATGCACACCTGATATAGGGTGTTGATGTCATTAGACCACACCCCTTCTCATTACAGAGATGCACATCACCTAATATGCTTAATTGGTAGTAGGCTTTCGAGCCTATACAGCTTGGAGTAAGACAACATGCATAAAGAGGATGATGTGGTCAAAATACTCATTTGCCTAATAATTCTGCACTCCCTATAGTGCACCAAATGTGGAGCAATAATATTGTTTGATTTAGAAAGGGTATACAATTTTAATAAAGTTGCAAATATACTTTTATTATGTAATATACTTCATTCTCTTGCAGCATCAAACATAAGCTTTCTATGTTTTCAGACTCCCATTGATTTCTATGGCATCCGCAGCCTCAAGGGTGGTGGATTGAAAACTAGGTACACTGCGTCGGAATAGACGCGAACGTACCTGTCAAATATTTGATAAATTGGGAAAAGGGTCGAATGTGAATTCAAAACATATGTAATGACGCAAGCTTCGATCTACGTCGGATTGAGATTGCAGAAGCGTATATATTTCGTCACACATTTCAACATTTGACGATCTTGACGCTTTGTTAACTACGGCGGATCAATCTCGCATCAAATACGACACGGGATTCCAGCGTATTAACAGTTGATGCTTTGATAAATATCCCCCCAAGATTTATTTTTTTTCTTTTACTGCATCATTCTCTCTAGCATATATTCAGTGTTTAATGTCCCTTTAAGTACCCGACAGGTCTCCTCATCAGATGTAGGTAATAGCTGTCTGTAGAGAAGAGGTTTATATATCCTGTACATAAATAAAAGACAGTTAACTGGAATAAAACAAAGTCAGTGCTCATCAATAGTCTCACAGGAATGTCACCTTTAGATAAATATATTTCAATTCCCCTGTACTCCAGTCAATGATGTTTTAAATATTTCCCTTTAAAGAGACATTAAACACTAAATACATTTTATAAACATAGTATTGAAGTTATTCCCCGCCTCTCTCTAGTCATGGGTGCTGCCATATTGAAATCTATATTTAATACATTTCAGTGCATACGTGCAGTAACTCTCCTTCAGATACCTGCAGTGTAACTTAAGTTCCACAAATTAACTTAAAGGGACATTTAAGTCAAAATAAAGTTTCATGATTCAGAAAGAGCAGCAGTTTTAAAACACTTTGCAATTTATTTCCATTATCAAATGTTGCACAGTAATTTTATAAACACACTTTCTGAGGCACCAGGTCCTACTGAGCATGTGCCCAAGCTCAGCTCACAGGGTTTACATATACTAGTCTATAATTGGCTGATGTATGTCACATGATAGAGTGGGCAGGAATATGGGAGAAAAAATAACTTTGTCAGGAAAAAATCTACTGCTTATTTGAAATTTAGAATAAGTGTTATTGCATTGTCTTTATATTATGCACTTGTTAATTATGCAAATTTAACTGTATTTAGTGGTTGTTTAAATTCAAGGTATCTACAGGAGAGTTACTGCACATGCGCCAACAGGTCAGCACTGGAATGCAGTGAAAGATAGATTTCAACATGGCGGGGAGGTGGGGAATAACCTCAATACTATGCTTATATAATGTATTTATTGTTTTATGTTCCTTTAATAGAACATTTACGTTTACTTTGGCATTTAAAATAGCTAATTTTGACTTTGGTATCCCTACCTAAAAAGTTTCTATATTATTGGCCATAGAAAAGCTGTGTAAACATAGCCAGCAGAAGAAATTACACTCCCATCGAAGTGTGAGATGAGTAACAATGTTCTCTGCATGTATTGGTCTTTGGTATACAGACAGATATGACATAAAGAAGAATTTGTGTGTATATAAAGTGATAACAAAAGGAGAACTGATTTCCCTGTAAGCTCAACCCATTTTAATGGGTTGTGGTTTCAAAGAACAAATTCAGCTATTTCATATACAAAAAGTAACATAAATAAGTATAATCCTATGCATTGTATACTCTGCAACTGGCATAACAAGTCACTGGAAACAAATAAAGGGGAAAACGATTTTATCGTGCACTGTCCTTTTACTACATACTGCAGCTCCCTGTGGTTATGAAGGGGTTAAGCGGGAGCTGCTTCATAATTGGACCAGAGGGGACTACAGGTTCCGGGCAGCACATAGGGAGAACATACTCTGGATAATAGTGTTATTGAGAAGACACAGGTTAATACAAATGCTGCACAAACTATTTACACAATGACAGTAAAGCATGTGAGAACTGCATCATAAGGGAAATGTCAATAGACTATAATTAAATTAGACTGTTGCTAGTTTACATTGCAAAACCAGAGCAGTTTCCATATTTGTTCTTATATAGAGAAGCAATACCACAAACGTCCACAAGAGGTCTTCAGAGTCAAAGAGCAGTTTATATTGCCAGCGGCTCAAATATAGTAAGTCATGAATGTGATTCTATTTTTCACTTATATAACAGAGCAAATGTAATAACACTCATCTAAAAACCAGACCCTAAACAGTACTTTTATAGGAGTGTGAACCAGTATTAGTGTGTTACGCTATGGGGCTATTATCACCCAATAAAAAACGCCAGCAGTGGAGGACCCAGAAGGTAACGTCCTGGAGGTAACATTGTGTTTTTTACGGTGTACATAAGTTTGTTTAGTGCAGAGTGTGGGGGAACAAGTGTTATAATTAAACAGGATTGACAGATTGCGTGCAGTTGCCCCCCCCCCCCTGTCTATAATATGGAATTCTAAACAGGGACATTAAACACTTTGAGATGGTATAAAATGATAAACTGTATATATTAAAAACTCTGCAATTTACTTTCATTATTTATTTTGTCCCCCTTTCCTGTAATTCCATTCTGAAATTGTGAGCTTTTCAGATCCTGTTAGAAATGGAAGTGCAGAACACTTATATTCCACACAGCCTATGGGGACTATCTATCAAGCTCCATACAGAGCTTGACGCCCTTCAGGCTTGTCAGAAACACCAGTTATGAAGCAGCGGTCTAAAGACCGCTGCTCCATAACCCTGTCCGTCTGCTCTGAGCAGGCAGACAGGAATCGCCAGAAATCAACCAGATCGAGTACGATCGGGTTGATTGACACCCACTGCTGGCGGCCGATTACCCGCGAGTCTGCAGGGGGCGGCATTGCATAAGAGCTGCTGGTGCAATGCTGAATACGGAGAGCGTATTGCTCTCCGTATTCAGCGAGGTCTTGCGGACCTGATCCGCAGTGTCGGATCAGGTCCGCAAGACCTTTCTTAAATAGGGGCCTAAGGGTCAGATTACGAGTGGAGCGCTATTTAACGCTCCCACTCGAGCGTTAATTGTGCTAGCAATAAGCGAGTCGGGTTGCGCTTGTATTAAGAGTTGAAAGTAAACTGTTTTTGCATGCACACTAACCCGACAAGCACAAAAAGCCGAAGTTAGAATATCACAATGGTGTTATTATGAGTGTAACAGTACTGTGTAATGTATGTTTATTAGATGGTGTTATTATGAGTGTAACTGTACTGTGTAATGCATGTTTATTAGATGGTGTTATTATAAGTGTAACTGTACTGTGTAATGTATGTTTATTAGATGGTGTTATGAATGTAACTGTACGGTGTATTGTATATTTATTAGATGGTGTTATTATGAGTGTAACTGTTCTGTGTAATGTATATTTATTACATGGTGTTATTACGAGTGTAACTGTACTGTGTAATGTATATTTATTAGATGGTGTTATTATGAGTGTAACTCTACTGTGTAATGTATATTTATTAGATGGTGTTATTATGAGTGTAACTGTACTGTGTAATGTATGTTTATTAGATGGTGTTATTATGAGTGTAACTGTACTGTGTAATGTATATTTATTACATGGTGTTATTATGAGTGTAACTGTACTGTGTAATGTATGTTTATTACATGGTGTTATTATGAGTGTAACTGTATTGTGAAATGTATTTTGATGTGTTTTGTGACACTATTTTTGTTACACAAAACAGTTAACCAGAGCTCTGAAGTTAAGGTAATCATTCTAGCGTGAATTGTGATTGCGCTCAAGTGATCGTGTTTACTTTCAACAGATAGGCCCGATGAGTGCAAAACCCTGCAATAACCCCCTTATCTCTCGCTCGCAAACGTTTGTTCTCCACTCGTAATCCGACCCTAAATATTTACACTAATTTTGCTGGGCCAATGTCTAATGTGGAGCTCTTTAGAAGCAATCTTTAGAAGCAATCATTTCATTTTGAAGCACAACAGTGTTAACATCACGTTTAAGTGGATGGTCATTGAAAAAGCTAAATTTCCCAAACTCTGAGAATGGAACTCTGAGAAATTTGTTAAGACACTTCAAGTCTAGGATAGGGCGAAAAGTTCCCTCCTTTTTTGGAACTACAAAGAGTTTTGAATAAAACCCTAGTCCCCTTTGAGAGGCAGGAACTGGAACTATAACCCCTAGGGAGGCGAGATCCTGAACGCTATCTAGAAAGGCAGCTCACTTCTCTGGTCTTGAAGACATCCCTGATAGGATAACTCTTCCTCTGGGAGGATGTGATTTGAATCCTATCCTGTATCCCTGGCACACTACGTCCAACATCCACAGGTCCTGAACATCTTGCTCCCAGACTTCTGAGAAAAGAGACAGTATGCCCCCTACCTGATCCGATCCCGGATCGGGGGCCGCCCCTTCATGCCGATTTATTCTCGGCAGGCTTCTTTGTCTGTTTTGACTTGTTCTAAGACTGAGGAGGCTTCCAGGTACCCTTAGCCTGTTCGGGCTTAGAGGTTGACTGGTATCGCTGAGTCTTGTCAGATCAAAAGGAATGAAAATTTGCTGGTGAGCGACCCTTGGGTCTCGTCTTCTTATACTGTGGGAGAAAGGAACCCTTTCCTCCAGTAACCGTGGAAATGATTGAATTAAATCCAGGGCCAAATAATACCTTCCCTTTGAAGGGTAATGAAAGAAGCCTGGATTTGGAAACAATATCAGCTGACCAGGCGAACAATCTCCATATTAGCATCACAGATAAAAGAATTGGCTAGTCTTAGAGCCTTGATTCTTGCAGGGAACATACCCATTAAAGGACTGTCTTCTTTCCTCTACACCTTCTCTGTGATCCTCCTTTAGTGACAAAAGGCAAAGAATGACTGGGGGGGTAATGGGAGGGGTTTATTTATATTATTTGGCTGGGGTGTCTTTGCCTCCTCCTGGTGGTCGTGTTGATATTCCCAACAGTTATGAATGAAGTTGTGGACTCTCCCTGCCTTGGGAAAGAAAGTGGCTTAATATAATTCCATCAGGGAAGTACTGGTGTGCATTCTTAAAGGGACAGTTTATTTAAAATCTTTCTCCTTTAATTTGTATCCAATGATCCATTTTACCTGCTGGAGTGTATTAAATTGTTTACAAATAGCTCCTTAGTCTTTATACTGGCATTTGAAAAAGCTGATTTAGCCTGTAGTATCCCTACCTATACTGAAAGTTTCTATACCCACATATAGGCTATTGACAGACTATGTAAACACAGCCACAAGAAATTACCCTCACATTGGGAGGTGAAAGAAATAAAATTCTAAAAAGTAAATTTTCAATAGTTCTTTCTATGTATTGCACAGAGACAGAGATAATAAAGGGAAGCATTTGAGTGATAAGATAAAAAGATCTGAGCTGTCTGCAAGCTAATCATATTTTGATGGTCTGTGGTTTAAAGAGCAAATCCAGCTATTTATTTTGCAAAAAGAAGCATAAATGAACAATTTCTCATAAATGTTATACGCTGCAGCTGGTATAACAAGTCATGGGGAACACATGTAAGGAAAAAAACATTTTTACAGCGAACTGTCCCTTTAAATAATCTCACCAGCCCACAGACCTTTGGATAATCAGGCCCTATGTTTCCTGATGAACAACAGCACTGCAATAACATAAGAGATTGATTCTCTAGAACAATGATGATCATCTGAAAGCCCATAGGCTACATGAGTCCCTCTGCACTAATATTTGTGACCTCTGGGACAAAAAAGCTAAATAAGAATTGTGCTGTAATTGTTGTAGCCCTGGAAAAGCAGAACAAAAAATGTGTGGTTGGACAAACAAGGTCATTAAAGCCCTTAGACATGGAAAACAGCAGATAGAGGGTACTCTGTAATTTAACCACGAAGGGCATGAAACCCAATGTTTTCTTTCATGATTCAGATAGAGCAAGTAATTTTATATAACTTTCCAATTTATTTATATGATCTCATTTGTTTCATTCTCTTTATAAGACAAAAACAAGTATTGGCGCACATCCAAACGCATAAGACCACTTATTTTTTCACATATTCTGCTCAGCCAGTCACACTTACCACTTTAGCCTTGCTGGGCTGAATCATACAAGTATTGCAATATTGGAATCCTATTTTGGTTTATTAGAATTGTATGATTCAGTCCAGTAAGGCTAATCTTTATAGTGTTAGGACCAGTCTATTTTGGGACACCTTGTAAGTGGTGACTGACTGAGCAGAAGAATATGGCCATATTGTGTGACAAAGATCCCAACTTTATTTAAAAATGTAAAAAAAAAATAAGTAGGCAATTTTTTTACAGCATTCAAAAATATGTTAATATGTGAAAAAATAAGTGGTCTTATGCGTTTGGATGTGTGCCAATACCTGTTTTTGTCTTGTATTTATTTTGGTAATTTCGGCAGCACTCCCACAATATGTGCACTAATATAGAAGATGTTTTTGTTAGATGTGCTTAACCAAACCCCCTGTTGTATTTTATTCTCTTTATATCATTTGCTGAAAAGTATACCTAGGTAGGTTCACAAGCTTCTGATTGGTTCACAAGCTTCTGATTGGTGGCTGCACATATATGCCTTCTGTCATTGACTTTCAGCTAGCTCCCAGTAGTGCATTACTGCTCCTTCAACAAAGAATACCAAGAGAATAAAGCAAATTAGATAATAGAGGCAAACCGGAAAGTTGTTTAAAATTGTATGCTCTGTCTGTATATATCCATATGATTTAATAATATCTGTTTCTGGTTACTCAATATAGTAATACATGCGCCATGTTAAGATTCCTCCCATCCTCCTAGCTACAATAAGGCTATGCTTGTAATGCATACGATATGTATATAGATATTTTGATATTTGTTTAAGAGATGATATAAAGCTGGAGCATAGGAATAATGTAAACTATGGCTTGGCGAAATGGGCAAAAATGAAAATTGCGATTTTGTACCAAAAAAACAGTGATTGCGATTTTATCGCGATTTTCCTAAAAAGCGACCTACTGATTGTTTTACAAAGATCTTTATGAGATATTGTTACTGACGACTAACGAGTCAGATATGACTAGAGCAGTCTCACATGACATACTGCCCACTGTACCGAACTAATACTCGCGGCCATATTGGAACTTCACACGACCCTATATGAACTGTAAACTGTAACTATGCTTCTAGAAAATAGAGTGCCAATAAGGAACATAGGATTGTCCCTCACATTAGGCAGACTAAAATTATATGCCCCATGGCTAATAAGAGAAGCGCGGCAGTGCAGCGTGTCACAGTGCATAAAACACTACCCATACGCATAAAAAAGGAGCTCCGGTGCTGAGAGGGATACACCGGGGAGTCCTATATAAATCCCACATCATTTTAAAAAGGGGATAAGCTGTTCAAAGTAGATAAGGAGTGCCAAGCCCAACCAAGACCTTATCGACCTTATCTCCCATAGAAATGAGAAATCCACACGCCGCACTGCAGCGCCTCTCTTATTAGCCATGGGGCATATCATTTTTTATTAGTCTGCCTAATGTGAGGGGCAATCCTATGTTCCTTATTGGCGCTCTATTTTCTAGAAGCATAGGATAGTTTACAGTTCATATAGGAAATTTATTAAAAAAGAAAGGAAGGATGGCGCTAGAAGCAGAGTGTAAAATAAACTAAACGTGTGTAAAATAAACTCAACGTGAGGTGACAGCTTAAGGTGATTGTTAGTAAGGTGAGGCCTATTCCAGTGCATAAATAGGACTAAAAGTGTATATATTACACTATAGAACCAGAAAAATGCAGTAATTAAATGTCAAAATAGAACTAATGCCTCTTAAATAAGAGCATAGAGTAGTCCTAATAGTGATAGAAAGTCTGAGATCTTGAAAAAGCCTGTTGTCAGGGTGAAACGCATTGAAGTGAACCAGCCTGTTGATTTTAAACTACTTTCTACTATCAGTTTGGCCAAACTGTTCTCCATTTGTTCCTACCTGAGCATTTTTCCGTCTACTAACAGGGCGGCTCCAGGCTATTTTGAATCACCTGCTTACCTGCAACTTTGTGGGCAGGTTCTTTGTCGGCTTCTCATGCATGCCTGAGAGACTCGATCATTCCCAACTTTCCTGAATTTGCCTGCGTGCAGACGCACTAAGTGCAGGCGGAAAAAAATGCATGAATCCACATTAAAATACAAGAAATTCTTTCTGGCAAGTAACCGTGAGTACCAGTTTTTCACAAAACACCTGTGACTTTTGTTCAAGTAAATGTTCGGCTACTGAATTTCCTGTCTTGCATAGTAAGAAGGTATAGCCCAGGGGGAGTGGCCAGGCAGCGGCCATGAACAGCCGCAATATTTGGAGCTCCTAAAGTGATGTGTATAATCCGCCGATTTATGCAAGGACTCTGCTATATCTCCTGACAGCCTTCTCATCTTTGATTAGATAGAGAACAGCAGTTCTGATCTATCCTAAATTAGCTGAGCGTATGACCTCTGGGATCCAGATCTGGCCCGTCAAGTTCTTAGGCGGCGGCCTTTCAACAGAATTTTGACGCCCCCCCCCCCTGTACCTCGGGGTATAACAGTCTTCATTAGACTGCTCGCTATTCCAAAGTAAGGAATCATCCTAGTGGAAATTTACAAGCTTGTAAGCGTGTATGAGGAGAAGCTATTGTATCTATAATGGAGGCCCTGAACACGTGGGAAATAAAGATGGTGCAACTTATTGAGGATCATTACCGGAACCTTGAAGCAGAGCTCTCTAGACTGTTCCTAATACCTACGATGGCAGTGGCCCCACCGGCTGAGAATAATTGTGGAACTGCACTCTACCTGTCAGCCCTGGCCGGAGTGAAGGCTCCAGACTCTCATAGGCAAACGGACAAGGCCTGCCCCATGAGCTCTGAGGAGTCAGCGCCGCCTAGGGCAGAAGAGAGCCAAGTCAATACGGAAGCCTGGTCCTATGGTGTACAGCCACCGACTTTTGAGCCGCTGCTTGTAACCGAAGATAGGAGGAGGAGGGAAGAGGTTTGTGCCTTGAAAGTGGTGGATACTATTTCAAAGTACCCTCAACTCGCAGATGCAGCCGACAATCTGAAACAGATACAAACCCCTATTAGATCACCACATACCGAAGCCTTCTGTTAGTCCCTCCCGATTTGTCTACCCTCGATTATGGCTGTAACTGGAGGAAATGTAAATGGGGAATCCCTAACGGCCCAGAGACGCGGGAGCTCAATTGCAAATGATCAGTCACGCGCACTTCATTGGCGAGCTGATTGCTTCATCTACCCAGGGCCCCACGCACCAGTGCTTACCTTCCAAGAAGACCGGCAAGGAGTGGGCTGAGTGACAGTCATTGCTCTAAGCGTGAGACCCAGGTCCTGGACTTTTAGAGGCTAAGGGGACTCTCCAGCATTAGTATGAGATACCGTGGATTTAGCAGGTCTGGGGACGTGTCTTTGAAATGTTTTGCATAAACCGTTTATTTGTTAGAGGGACAGAGGATGCATATATATATTATGCAGAATGCTTTACAGATTTGTCTTTATTATGTGTATTGCCTGCCTGTGCCTATAGATTTTAATGTGTTTAAGTCCAACGGTTTTTGTTATGTTATTTTTTAAATTGGCTACGTATTATACCTGTGGTGCCTCCTATTAACTAAACTCGCTCTATACTAAGGCTGCAAATTACTGCTGTGACCCTGTAATAGAGGTTCACTTACTTTGTGACTACCCTCCTGTGTCTCATTGAAATTGGGTAGAATTAGCTAAGTACAATACCATATGCACCTATAGCTTTAGCTGAGTATTCCTACATTAGTCTGGAAGGAGTTTCACTTATATATAATTCACAATAGTAGTTAGTTTATATTTGCAATGTTTTTGTTTCATACTACTATTTATCTCTGTTTGATTAATACTGCTTGCTGTAAATTGGAAATCCACTTATCTTAGTTATATCTATTGTTGGTACCAAGTAGTTCTTAGAGCCTTGCACTATTTAAAAAAAAAAAAAATAATAATTAAAAAAAAAAATATATATATATGAGGTTGTGTAACAGTCCAAGCTTAACCCTTGTGCAAACATCCATAGAATATGATTTTGCAATTCATTTAAGACTTTAGATTGTTAAGTGCTATGAGTGTGACCCCTGAAGAGGCTGTCTTAACCTATATTAGCTCATGGATGTGCTGTCTGCGGCCGAGGCAGTACATCAAATTATAATTCCCATAGTCACTAATGCCCATATATGTGGTGGTTAATACGCACTCAAGTATATATTCTTACCCACTTCACACTTACTCTCTTAGCTTTCAATACTCATATGAGTAAAGATAAATTTACATATAAGTTGGTGTTCTCAGCCACTCATTCTAATGTATTCACATGTTCGGGGGTTTATCAGCTCTCCCTACATTATGGTTCTGATATAGATATCCCTCCCAGTTGCCTACACTGAAAAACTAATTAGGATGATTCTCCTGTCATTTTATTTCTGCAATACCTAGTCCTTAAAACCTCAGAAAATAGAGATTCATTGATGGGGACCCAAGAGTGGTTTCCTTGTTTTCAGTAGTTGCCTTCCTTTGTTCAGTTTATTGGGTCATATAGGGTCCAAGAGTGGCCCTTAATGCTATTTTGAAGGCACAGAGCTATACTGGCACTTACTTGGTAACTCAATATATATATCTGATGTCATGCAATTGCACCTAGTTTTTTGTAAATGCAGGTTGAATTGTTGATTATTATATGAAACCACTTTTGTTTTTTGTTTTTTTTCCTGCAATATGTTTTTTGACATATAAGCCTTGTATGCCTTAAATGAATCTCAATAAAAAAAAAAAAAAAAAGAAGGTATAGCCCAGTACATCTCTGCTCATGGTGATAAATATCACTTTGTATCCTCAATCAAAACATTTCATCTGGACTGTGTTACATATTTTACTAGTTCAGCGTATTTACTAACTTGCTGTTAAGGTGGATTTTTTTAAGTGGCATTTTTTAGGTGGCTATTCAACACATAAATGCTTTATATCTAAGCAATTTTTTACCTTTGGGAGACGTCCCATTAATATTCAACAGTGCCTGTCTGTATATGTGTTCTATTATCGCATTGTTACATATTATGTTCATGTGCATTTTTAAATGTCAGATATCTATTTAAGATAGAAGTTTTTTTAGGATTTTTGCCTTTTTTTTTTTAGGTCAATTGGTATTATTCAGCATTTCTCTATCTATTTCACTGTTTTATTATCGTGGGAGACCGGTAGTATGTTGAGTGTTGATTTAATTTCTGATGGAATCGAAATTTATTTTTTAAAAAGCACTCCTTTTGTATTTTGCGTCATTTATAGCCAATGTGTAGCGCTTCTACATTTTTACTTATGTTTATACACTTTATTTGACACTATCACGTAATTGCCCTTTAGCATCAGGGACGTTATTTAGAGTTACTGTTTAACCATTTCACGGATACACGTAGACTTTATTTTCACGTAGTTTTTATTTTTAGCATCAGGGTTTTCCTTTTGTTTACATATAGCACCTGGTCAATTTTTCACTTCCCGGAGTTTACTATTCTGTCAGGCTTTCTATCACTATTAGGACCACTCTATGCTCTTATTTAAGAGGCATTAGTTCTATTTGGACATTTAATTACTGCATTTTCCTGGTTCTATAGTGTAATATATACACTTTTAGTCCTATTTACGCACTGGAATAGGCCTCACCTTACTAACAATCACCTTAGGCTGTCACCTCATGTTGAGTTTATTTTACACACGTTTAGCTTATTTTACACTCTGCTTCTAGCGCCATCCTTCCTTTCTTTTTTAATAAATTTTCTTTATCTGGTTATCCCTGTGGAGGGATTCCCTTGGATTGGCTGTGAGTGTCACATTTAGCTCAACACTATTTTTTCTTTGTTTTACAGTTCATATAGGGTCGTGTGAAGTTCCAATATGGCCGCGAGTATTAGTCCGGTACAGTGGGCAGTATGTTTTATGTGAGACTGCTCTAGTCATATCGGACTCGTTAGTCGCCGGTAACAATATCTCATAAAGATCTTTGTAAAACAATCTGTATGTTGCTTAGACAATGCGAGTCAGTCCCAATAAACCAGCAACCTGGGAAGGAGGTGTCTCTACCGGCTCCTTGCTGCTGTGGAACAGTTACTGGTGGTCCGGGACCGGCTACTTCCATTGGCCCCGCCCCTCATAAAAACTGCAGACTCTCGTGTTTTTTAAATCGCGGCGGTTAAACGTGGTTTAAAACAGCATATGCGGTTAATTACCCAGCCCTAATGCAAACTAAATGAATTGTTTTGCTAACATTGTGTAACCCCTTAAAGACCAGAGATATACCCTGTACGTTTACTGTTCATGGGGACTGTGCAATAAACAGTGCAATCTCGCTATTTCTGGTGACAAGAAGAGAGTAGGAAGGGTATAATAGTGCAGGTCTCTTATAAAAAAAAAACCCTTAATGCCCGACGACGTATGTTGAGGTCGTTAAGGGGTTAAAGCATTTACATGTGGCAATACATGTGCAGAGTTGCATAACTTCCTATCTCCATAAACACAAGAGAAACTTAGCCTATACTGCAGACACCTTGTTATTTTATGAATAATGCTGATCATAGCCTTTAATTGCTCTGTTTTTTATATTTTGTTATTATTGTGAAATTCTAAAGATAAAATGTTTTTGATGTAACAACAATAGTTCTTTTAAGTTAGGGAAGAGTTAAACTTATTGTGCATTTACACTGGTAGAGGAAGGGTTATTTAAGCAACCTCAAAGAAGTTTAAATTTATGTTCTATGATTATGGTGTATTGTACAGCCAAAACACGTCAGGCTATGATGCTTGCGGGGTTTTTTTTTTTTTTAAATATATGGAATAACGTTGTTTTTTTATACTTTAAAAAAAGATGTATAGAAGGAATTTGAGAAGAAGCTCGCTTTTCCCTACGGGCAGTAAGTGGCGCTGAAACTGAGAAGCGGCTTACCCGAATCTTTGAATGTGTGAAGCTGTACGAAAATACACCACAGTGAATACCTGGTTGGATTATCAAGTTCAGATCTACGGATGATCAGGTGACCAGTGCCGTAATCCCGGAGAAAGCACAAGTAAATAATTCATGAGAAGAATAACTACAGTGCCAGTCTGTTTGTGACGGTGTGTAGAGTATACTTGTGTTCCTGCTGCAGCCTTTAAATAGGTGGATCCCTGTGGTGGTTATATGCATTAAATGACAGAAAGCTGTAAGCGTTTGGGGTCCGCACATATCAACAATCCCCATTTTTATTAACTTTGATGAAAAAGTAAGCTGCTCTTATTCTCATATGGTTAAGCTGGATATGATGATTACAAGGGCTAGAAACTTTGTTGTATGATTATTATTTGTGTTTTATAGTCATACATTTGCTATTGCTTTATACCTTGATAGATAATAGGTATAAAGTTAACCAGAGGCCTAATCATAGTAACCCTCTCATTGCTAAGGCTTTGTACATAGACCAATGTGTGACAAATTCTGCAAAACTCTTCCCATATTCAGTACATGCAAAGGCTTCCTCTCATGCGAATCTTATAGTAGGATTTTTTTTTATTATTATTATATTTACTGAATTTGTGTCATATTCTGCGCAGAATGTAAAGCTTAACCGTATCTCATGCTGAAACCATTTTTATATTTTGCACTGTTTACATTTAAATACCAATTACTGTGTTGCCCACAGAAATAAGTATGTTGTTTCTTTAAGATAATTTCACTTTCAGATAAAGAGAATATTAAAAAAATACATCACCCAAAATGCAATTTTAGTTTAATTTTATATAATACAAAGTAATCAACACTGTTTTTGATAATTCTGCAGCTGAACACATCATGGTTTACATTTTTTACAATTCAGAATCAATTCACTATTCACTTTTCCTTCTTGTATTTTATATTAAAGGGAAATTAAACAGCTCAAGATCATAATAAATTAAGTGCAGTAAAAAAGTTTGCAATATACTTTTATTATTTATTTTGTACACATTTTTTGTAATTTAACTCAGCAAGGCTATGTGGAATTTAGATGTTATACCTTTTATTGACTGTTTTATAACTCTCTTTAAGTGAGGAAAATCTAGGTTTCAACATGGCAGCCCCCATTACTATAGTACGTTAAAGAAACTAAAGCTTTACACTTAAATACTTACAGAAATAATATAAATTAAAATATATCTACATATTAAAACTATAATATTTGTTGGAGTACATAATTATGCTTAGCATTTATTTACTTTTAACTATCCAGTAAAAATAAGTAGCTGGAAACTAGAAAATAAAATTTTTCATCATCTTAAAATGTATAGAAAAAACAAATAAGAATAAAATATCTAACCATACAACACAAGATCCATTTGAAAACAAAACAAACTTCTGAGTTATGTGTGATTTCCTCTAGCTAAACTCAATTAGGATGCAAAATGTACATGTGAGTGTGTATATACATATATGTGTATATATAAAAGTTTACACTACGATATATATCTTCCTGGCAATTACTTGTTACCTGGGCATATGAACCCTTGATTAAAAGAGGAAGCTTTCCTCTTTAAAATGATGTATCATTAAGTTTTTCAATATACTGGTAATGCTACCTTTTGAAAACACAAAACTAATAAAGTCACCTAGTAGACATGCACAATTTCTACAGCAGTCGCCTCCTACATATAAGAGTGTATGATTCCTAATCACAAACAACATCCCTGCAGTGCTCTAGGTCAGTGTTTCTCAACCATGGTCCTTAAGTTCTCCCAACAGGCCAGGTTTTTATTATAGCTGAACCAATGTACAGGAAAAATAAACAGCTGATCAGTAACACCATGTTTACTAACCAGCTCTGACCCATCAGCTGATCATTTCACCTGTACACTGGTTCAACTATAATGAAAACATGGTCTGTTGGGGGAACTTGAGGACCACGGTTGAGAAATAATGTTCTAGGTGACCCCCATTCTCACAACCTATGAAAATCATGTGACTCCTGTCTTTAGTGACCATCAATATATCGAGAGATGTACACTTCCTTATTTTAAATAAATTATTTTACTGCTGTCTCCCATAGCTAAAGCAATGATGAAATGCCTCTGCCATTGTGCACTTCCTCGTCACATCAGACACACACTGCCAATCACAGAAAACCCACATAACAGAAGGATTTTATGGTCTCATCTTGCTAAGGTCTCGTTAGAATCAGCAGCTGACAGTGTGGAGGATGTAGAATGGGCAATTCCTGTGAAGAGTAGAGGAAAATCAGAGAACAACACATGAGAGAGAGAGAAGCATTTTAGAGGGAAAGAGATGAGAGAGACTTTTCTATATTCTGACCTTATAAAAGATTTCTCCCCATGAAAAAGTTGGTATTATAGGAGACTATAATGTCAGGTAACATTTTTATTCTATAAACATGAAAGGCATCTTCCCTATGTGAACCTTTTGATGTTTTAGGAGAACTGACCTGAATGTAAAACTTTTTCCACATATGTTACATATGAAAGGTTTCTCACCTGTATGGATCCTTTCATGAGATCTAAGACTACTTCTTTGTGTGAAAAATTTTCCACACAATGTACACATGAATGGTTTCTCTCCTGTATGAGTCAGTTGGTGCTTTAGGAGGCCTGACTTCTGTCTAAAGCTTTTATTACATTCTCTACATGAGAAAGGTTTAATCCCTGTGTGGGTACCTTCATGAGCTGTGAGCTGATTTTTTTGCACAAAACATTTCCCACACTGTGTACATTTAAAAGGCTTCTCTCCTGTGTGAATTTTTTGGTGTTTTTGGAGAACAGACTTGGATGTAAAACTTTTTCCACATTCTGTACATATGAATGGTTTTTCTCCTGTATGAATCAACTGGTGCTTTAGAAGAACTGATTTGTATCTAAAGCTTTTACTACAATCTACACATGAGAATGGTTTCACCCCTGTGTGTATTTTTTCATGAGCTACGAGCTGATTTTTATGTGCAAAAAATTTCCCACACCATGTACACATGAACGGCTTTTCTCCTGTGTGAATTTTGTGGTGGTTTCGGAAGACAGACTTACATGCAAAGCTTTTACCACATTCTGTACATGTGAAAGGTTTTAACCCAGTGTGAATGAGTTGATGTTTTACAAGAACAAATTTGTGTGCAAAGCTCTTTCCACACTCTGTACAGGTGAAAGGTCTCTCCCCTGTGTGTTTCACTGTGTGTCTTGAAAGATCTGACTTCAGTGAAAAACTTTTACCACATTCCTTACAAGCAAATGGTTTCTCCCCTGTGTGAATCCTTTTATGATATATGAGAAGACTCTGTGAGACAAAACCTTTCCCACACTCATTACATATGTAAAGATTCTTCCCTGTGTGAATCTTATCATGTTGAAGGAGAACTGTCTTGTATGTAAAACCTTTTCCACATTTGGTACATGTGAAAGGTTTCTCGCCTGTGTGGATCTTTTTATGATATGTGAGATTACTCTTGTATGTGAAACATTTACCACAATCTGTACATGTGAATGGTTTCTCTCCTGTATGAATCAGCTGGTGCAGTAAAAGAACTGATCTGTATCTAAAGTTTTTACCACATTCTCTACATGGGAAAGGTTTTAACCCTGTGTGGATTTTTTCATGAGCTTTGAACTGATTTTTTTGCGTGAAACACTTCCCACACCGAGCACATTTAAAAGGCTTCTCTCCTGAATGAGTTTTCTGGTGGCCTTGAAGGACAGATTTGTGTGCAAAGCTTTTTCCACATTCTGTGCATGAGAAAGGTTTAAACCCAATATGTTTTTTTTGGTGTTTTACAAGACCAGATTTGCGTGCAAAAATTTTTCCACATTGTGTACAGATAAAGGTTTCCTCCTCCATGTGAATAATTTCCTGTGAATGACTTTCCATTTCTTTACATCTTTTTTGAACACCCGGAAAATCTTTTGTGGGATTCCTTTTGTGAGATAAGAGGTGATATTTTTGTTTCAAGTCTTTCTTACTTTCTGTGCATGTTTTGTGTCGCCCAAGTTCAGTTAGATCACTATCTTGCAATATCAGCTGTGATACATCCAATATTTGCCAATGACCATTAGCTCTCAGTACTTTGCTGTTGTGTATTATTGGCCTACTTCTTGCTTTTGTTTCGTGAGGGTTTCTAATATTCAAGTTACTATCTACAAAAAAAAGAGAGAAAATAAAAAGCATTTCAATATATGAACATATAATTATTCAATCTTTATTAACTGCGGCTTAACGAATGTCCTTGTGCTCATAGAATATTTTGTTATATTTGTCTTTCATTATGGTGTATTTGTAGATCACAAAAAAACAAAAATAAGTGTCATCATTGGGGTGGATTACTAGGGAATGTAGCTCTAAGAATGTACATATTAAGCTTCCTTTAGTATATAATGCATTTACCAAGTCCTTTTGGGCTATGCTTCTATCAGGCAAACGTGCATTCGTATTCAAATGAATAGATTTTTTTTTTACCCTATGTTCATTGCATTCATCCAAAGGAGATAAACAGTAGGCCTTTAATAAAAGAAAATAATGAGATGAATACATGCTATAACAAAAATAATGTTTATTTTTTTTCATGATTTATTAGTGCTGGTGGAAAAGTCGTTACTACACGCAGCTGATGGTGTGTTATGCCGAGGGTACGCAAGAAGTGGAATTTTTCATATAGTTCTATGCTATACTATTAATTATAATGGTTTTCTTCAGATCTTACAAAGAGCTACATTTTTCAGCTGTATTTTGGATTATACTTGAGCACAACTATTAGGCACTGATGACGGAGAGAAATTGTAGTACAGAGTTTACAAGGGGCTGAACTCACTGAATGTTCAAATAAAAATGGCGGAAATTGTAAGCTCTGCAAGATCTCTCTCATTTCTATATATAAAGGAGAGACCATCCCAGTGCAATATAGCACTGCATGATATGAGAGTTTTGTTACACTTACACTTTGTGCTTTGTATTTTATATTACTTTATACTTCAGATTGAGTCCCTTCAGTATTATTACATTTTAGCTTTGTATTTTCTAGTTGAATTAATTTAGATTTATATTTAAATCCAGTAGTTATTTTATAAATTATGATCATGTTTTGAAAGTTTTTGTTACTGTAACAAATTAGGATCATATTTTGTATATTTCTGTGTATCTTTTACAACTTACATTACATACTTTCTCTGATTTAAAATAAAACACAGTTTTAGAAAGTGAGAGGGACAGGGCAGTTCCCTGGGCTGAACAGGGGAGTTCCCAGGTTATATCTGAAGTTCTCTTACAATTCTTTTTAAATAATGTAAGCATTTTAAACAAGCTAGTCTCACTGATTTATCTCACTAGCTGTATGCATGTGAAGTTAGCTCAAAATTTACAATATACTTATTTTAACTTACCGAAAAGGAATATATAATAAAATATAGACAAAAGCAAGCATAATTGTAGTGCAAACATTTAACTTTAACTTATATTTGCTGAAAACTGTGACTTTATATCAGTCCAATGGGTTCTCCTGTTAATCTCTCTCTCTCTTCTCTGTGAAACTCTGTAGAAAGCCTCATTACTTTCTATGGCAGGCACCTCTTCTCTCTCTGGGACTTCCAGGTTCCACCCTTTTTTTAATAGAATTCAGCAAGCTCAGCCCCTGTAAAGTCTGCACTATAATTATAAAATAATGAAGCTCTCTGGGAAACTGAAGCTATCAGTTTTTCAGTTAATTTTAAATAGAAGAAATACAAAGTGCAAAGAAAATTGTAAAATATACACATAAATATACAAAGCCTGAGCCTAATTTGTTAAAAATACACAGAAACTATGAATCAGAATTTGTAAAATAATATTCTGTTATGCCATTGCGCTGGGGCAAAAGCAAATCAGGTCTCACAATAGTACTGAAAAAGGGAAAAAAGGAGACATGAAAAGGTAAGTAGTACAATGATAATGAGAGTGTTTATTATGAACGTATTGCAATAAAATAAATAAGAAGTCAGTTTATAAAGCAAGACTGTGATTAAATTATAAACGTATTACTTATCTTCGGGGTTTCGAATACAGCATTAATATTGGCGTACAAGGGAGGAAATGATCATCACAGCTACATGCAATCTCATCAGTCAGTGAAAAAAATAATGTAGAAGATTTCACAGGTGCTAATGTCTGAAACTTCTCTTTAAGATGTTGCCCAGAAAACCTCCTGCCCCCTCTCAGTAATGCTAATACTTAACACAGTTTAGCAGGCTTGCCCAATGTTATGTTAATGATATTATTTTGTAAAAACATAATTTATGCTTACCTGATACATTTATTTCTCTTGTAGTGTATCCAGTCCACGGATCATCCATTACTTGTGGGATATATTCCATTCCCAACAGGAAGTTGCAAGAGGATCACCCACAGCAGAGCTGCTATATAGCTCCTCCCCTCACATGTCATATCCAGTCATTCGACCGAAACAAGACGAGAAAGGCGAAACCATAGGGTGCAGTGGTGACTGTAGTTTAATTAAAAATTTAGACCTGCCTTAAAAGGACAGGGCGGGCCGTGGACTGGATACACTACAAGAGAAATAAATTTATCAGGTAAGCATAAATTATGTTTTCTCTTGTTAAGTGTATCCAGTCCACGGATCATCCATTACTTGTGGGATACCAATACCAAAGCTTAAGTACACGGATGATGGGAGGGACAAGGCAGGAACTTAAACGGAAGGAACCACTGCCTGTAGAACCTTTCTCCCAAAAACAGCCTCCGAAGAAGCAAAAGTGTCAAATTTGTAAAATTTTGAAAAAGTGTGAAGCGAAGACCAAGTTGCAGCCTTGCAAATCTGTTCAACAGAGGCCTCATTTTTAAAGGCCCAGGTGGAAGCCACAGCTCTAGTAGAATGAGCTGTAATCCTTTCAGGGGGCTGCTGTTCAGCAGTCTCATAGGCTAAGCGTATTATGCTTCGAAGCCAAAAGGAGAGAGAGGTTGCCGAAGCCTTTTGACCTCTCCTCTGCCCAGAGTAAACAACAAACAGGGCAGATGTTTGACGAAAATCTTTAGTTGCCTGTAAGTAGAACTTCAAGGCACGGACTACGTCCAGATTATGTAAAAGACGTTCCTTCTTTGAAGAAGGATTAGGGCACAATGATGGGACAACAATCTCTTGATTGATATTCCTGTTAGAAACCACCTTAGGTAAAAACCCAGGTTTAGTACGCAGAACTACCTTGTCTGAATGGAAAATCAGATAGGGAGAATCACAATGTAAGGCAGATAACTCCGAGACTCTTCGAGCCGAGGAAATAGCCATCAAAAACAGAACTTTCCAAGATAAAAGTTTAATATCAATGGAATGAAGGGGTTCAAACGGAACTCCTTGAAGAACTTTAAGAACCAAGTTTAAGCTCCACGGAGGAGCAACAGTTTTAAACACAGGCTTAATCCTAGCCAAAGCCTGACAAAAAGCCTGGACGTCTGGAACTTCTGCCAGACGCTTGTGCAAAAGAATAGACAGAGCAGAGATCTGTCCTTTCAACGAACTAGCTGATAAGCCTTTTTCCAAACCCTCTTGGAGAAAGGACAATATCCTAGGAATGCTAACCTTACTCCATGAGTAACTCTTGGATTCGCACCAATAAAGGTATTTACGCCATATCTTATGGTAGATTTTCCTGGTAACAGGCTTTCTTGCCTGTATTAAGGTATCAATAACTGACTCGGAGAAGCCACGCTTTGATAGAATCAAGCGTTCAATCTCCATGCAGTCAGTCTCAGAGAAATTAGATTTGGATGATTGAAAAGACCTTGTATTAGAAGGTCTTGCCTCAGAGGTAGAGTCCATGGTGGACAGGATGACATGTCCACTAGGTCTGCATACCAGGTCCTGCGTGGCCACGCAGGCGCTATCAGAATCACCGATGCTCTCTCCTGTTAGATCTTGGCAATCAGTCGAGGGAGCAGAGGAAACGGTGGAAACACATAAGCCAGGTTGAAGAACCAAGGAGCTGCTAGAGCATCTATCAGCGTTGCTCCCGGGTCCCTGGACCTGGATCCGTAACGAGGAAGCTTGGCATTCTGGCGAGACGCCATGAGATCCAGTTCTGGTTTGCCCCAACGATGGACCAGTTGAGCAAACACCTCCGGATGGAGTTCCCACTCCCCCGGATGAAAAGTCTGACGACTTAGAAAATCCACCTCCCAGTTCTCCACGCCTGGGATGTGGATCGCTGACAAGTGGCAAGAGTGAGACTCTGCCCAGCGAATTATCTTTGAGACTTCTAACATCGCTAGGGAACTCCTGGTTACCCCTTGATGGTTGATGTAAGCCACAGTCGTGATGTTGTCCGACTGAAAGCTGATGAACCTCAGTGTTGCTGAGGCCAAGCTAGAAGAGCATTGAATATTGCTCTTAACTCCAGAATATTTATTGGGAGGAGTTTCTCCTTCTGAGTCCACGATCCCTGAGCCTTCAGGGAGTTCCAGACTGCACCCCAACCTAGAAGGCTGGCATCTGTTGTTACAATCGTCCAATCTAGCCTGCGAAAGGTCATACCCTTGGACAGATGGACCCGAGATAGCCACCAGAGAAGAGAATCTCTGGTCTCTTGATCCAGATTTAGTAGAGGGGACAAATCTGAGTAATCCCCATTCCACTGACCTAGCATGCACAATTGCAGCGGTCTGAGATGCAGGCGCGCAAATGGCACTATGTCCATTGCCGCTACCATTAAGCCGATTACTTCCATGCACTGAGCCACTGACGGGCGTGGAATGGAATGAAGGACACGGCAAGCATTTAAAAGTTTTGATAACCTGGACTCCGTCAGGTAAATTTTCATTTCTACAGAATCTATCAGAGTCCCTAGGAAGGAGACTCTTGTGAGTGGTGATAGAGAACTCTTTTCCACGTTCACTTTCCACCCATGCAACCTCAGAAATGCCAGAACTATCTCTGTATGAGACTTGGCAATTTGAAAGCTTGACGCCTGTATCAGGATGTCGTCTAGATACGGAGTCACCGCTATGCCTCGCGGTCTTAGAACCGCCAGAAGTGAGCCCAGAACCTTTGTAAAGATTCTCGGGGCAGTAGCCAACCCGAAGGGAAGAGCTACAAATTGGTAATGCCTGTCTAGAAAGGCAAATCTTAGGAACCGATGATGATCTTTGTGAATCGGTATGTGAAGGTAGGCATCCTTTAAGTCCACTGTGGTCATGTACTGACCCTCTTGGATCATGGGTAGGATAGTCCGAATAGTTTCCATTTTGAATGATGGAATCTTTAGGTCCAAGATTGGTCTGAAGGTTCCCTCTTTCTTGGGAACCACAAACAGATTTGAATAAAATCCCTGTCCTTGTTCCGTCCGCGAACTGGGTGGATCACCCCCATTACTAGGAGGTTTTCTACACAGCTTAGGAATGCCTCTTTCTTTATCTGGTTTACTGATAACCTTGAAAGATGAAATCTCCCTTGAGGAGGAGAAGCCTTGAAGTCCAGAAGATATCCCTGAGATATGATCTCCAAAGCCCACGCCTGGGCGAAGAGAGAAAGTCTGCCCCCCACTAGATCCATTTCCGGATAGGGGGCCGTTCCTGCATGCTGTCTTGGGGGCCGTAGCAGGTTTTACTGGCCTGCTTGCCCTTGTTCCAGGACTGGTTAGGTTTACAGGCCTGTCTGGAATGAGCAACAGTTCCTTCCTGTTTTGGAGCGGAGGAAGTTGATGCTGCTCCTGCCTTGAAATTTCGAAAGGCACGAAAATTAGACTGTTTGGCCTTTGATTTGGCCCTGTCCTGAGGAAGGGTATGACCCTTACCTCCAGTAATGTCAGCAATAATTTTTTTCAAGCCGGGCCCGAATAAGGTCTGCCCCTTGAAAGGAATATTAAGTAATTTAGATTTAGAAGTCACGTCAGCTGACCAGTATTCAAGCCATAGCGCCCTCCGCGCCTGGATGGCGAATCCAGAGTTCTTAGCCGTTAGTTTAGTCAAATGTACAATGGCATCAGAAACAAATGAGTTAGCTAGCTTAAGTGATTTAAGCTTGTCCATAATTTCATCCAATGGAGCTGTGTGAATGGCCTCTTCCAGAGACTCAAACCAGAATGCCGCAGCAGCAGTGACAGGCGCAATGCATGCAAGGGGCTGCAGGATAAAACCTTGTTGAACAAACATTTTCTTAAGGTAACCTTCTAATTTTTTATCCATTGGATCCGAAAAAGCACAACTGTCCTCAACTGGGATAGTGGTACGCTTTGCTAAAGTAGAAACTGCTCCCTCCACCTTAGGGACCGTTTGCCATAAGTCCCGTGTAGTGGCGTCTATTGGGAACATTTTTCTAAATATAGGAGGAGGGGAAAAGGGCACACCAGGTCTATCCCACTCCTTGCTAATAATTTCTGTAAGCCTTTTAGGTATAGGAAAAACATCAGTGCACACCGGCACCGCATAGTATCTATCCAGCCTACACAATTTCTCTGGAATTGCAACTGTGTTACAGTCGTTCAGAGCAGCTAAAACCTCCCCAAGCAATACACGGAGGTTCTCAAGCTTAAATTTAAAATTAGAGATCTCTGAATCAGGTTTCCCCAGATCAGATCCGTCACCCACAGAATGAAGCTCTCCGTCCTCATGTTCTGCAAACTGTGACGCAGTATCAGACATGGCTCTTACAGCACCTGCGCGCTCTGCATCTCTAATCCCAGAGCTATCGCGCTTGCCTCTCAATTCTGGCAATCTAGATAATACTTCTGACAGAGTATTATTCATGATTGTAGCCATGTCCTGTAAAGTAATTGCTATGGGCGTCCCTGATATACTTGGCGCCATATTAGCGTGCGCCCCCTGAGCGGGAGGCGAAGGTACTGACACGTGAGGAGAGTTAGTCGGCATAACTTCCCCCTCGTCGTCTGGTGATAATTCTTTTATAGACAAAGACTGATCTTTATTATTTAAAGTGAAATCAATGCATTTAGTACACATATTCCTATGGGGCTCCACACTGGCTTTCAAACATAATGAACAAATAGATTAATCTATGTCAGACATGTTTAAACAGACTAGCAATAAGACTGGCAAGCTTGAAAAACACTTTACAACAAGTTTACAAGCAATATAAAAAACGCTACTGTGCCTTTAAGAAGCACAAAACCTGTCTCAAGTTGAAATAATAATGAACCAAAGCAGTTATACCAACCAAATTTTCAGAGAATGTATTAAGTTAGCAGAGCATTGCACCCACTTGCAAATGGATGATTAACCCCTTAATACCCAAAACGGACTAACAATAGAAAAAACATAATTTATGCTTACCTGATAAATTCCTTTCTCCTGTAGTGTAGTCAGTCCACGGGTCATCCATTACTTATGGAATATTTCTCTTCCTAACAGGAAACTGCAAGAGAATTACCCAGCAGAGCTTGCTATATAGCTCCTCCCCTCACCTGTCATACTCAGTCATTCGACCAAGCATACGAGAAAGGAGGAACCATAGGGTACAGTGGTGACTGGAGTTTAATTAAAATTTAGACCTGCCGTAAAAACAGGGCGGGCCGTGGACTGACTACACTACAGGAGAAAGGAATTTATCAGGTAAGCATAAATTATGTTTTCTCCTGTTAAGTGTAGTCAGTCCACGGGTCATCCATTACTTATGGAATACCAATACCAAAGCTAAAGTACACGGATGAAGGGAGGGACAAGGCAGGAACATTAAACAGAAGGAACCACTGCCTGAAGTACCTTTCTCCCAAACACAGCCTCCGAGGAAGCAAAAGTGTCAAATTTGTAAAATTTTGAAAAAGTGTGAAGCGAAGACCAAGTCGCAGCCTTGCAAATCTGTTCAACAGAGGCCTCATTTTTAAAGGCCCAGGTGGAAGCCACAGCTCTAGTAGAATGAGCTGTAATCCTTTCAGGAGGCTGCTGTCCAGCAGTCTCATAGGCTAATCGTATTATGCTACGAAGCCAAAAAGAGAGAGAGGTAGTCGAAGCCTTTTGACCTCTCCTCTGTCCAGAATAAACGACAAACAGGGAAGAAGTTTGACGAAAATCCTTAGTTGCCTGCAAATAGAATTTCAGGGCACGGACTACGTCCAGATTATGCAAAAGTCGTTCCTTCTTTGAAGAAGGGTTAGGACACAGAGATGGAACAACAATCTCTTGATTGATATTCGTTAGTAACTACCTTAGGTAAGAACCCAGGTTTAGTACGCAGAACTACCTTGTCTGAATGGAAAATCAGATAAGGAGAATAACAATGTAAGGCAGATAACTCAGAGACTCTCCGAGCCGAGGAAATAGCCATCAAAAACAGAACTTTCCAAGATAACAACTTGATATCAATGGAATGAAGGGGTTCAAATGGAACACCTTGAAGAACATTAAGAACTAAGTTTAAGCTCCACGGCGGAGCAACAGACTTAAACACAGGCTTAATCCTAGTTAAAGCCTGACAGAAAGCCTGAACGTCTGGAACTTCAGCCAGACGTTTGTGTAGAAGAATAGACAGAGCAGAAATCTGTCCCTTTAACAAACTAGTAGATAAGCCCTTTTCTAAACCCTCTTGTAGAAAGGACAATATTCTAGGAATCCTAACCTTACTCCATGAGTAACTCTTGGATTCGCACCAATGTAAATATTTACGCCATATTTTATGGTAAATTTGTCTGGTAACAGGCTTCCTAGCCTGTATTAAGGTATCAATAACCGACTCCGAGAAACCACGCTTTGATAGAATCAAGCGTTCAATCTCCATGCAGTCAGCCTCAGAGAAATTAGATTTGGATGTTTGAAAGGACCCTGAATTAGAAGGTCCTGTCTCAGAGGCAGAGACCACGGTGGACAGGACGACATGTCCACTAGGTCTGCATACCAGGTCCTGCGTGGCCACGCAGGCGCTATCAGAATCACCGAAGCTCTCTCCTGTTTGATCTTGGCAATCAAACGAGGAAGCATTGGGAATGGTGGAAACACATAAGCCATGTTGAAGACCCAAGGGTCTGTCAGAGCATCTATCAGCACCGCTCCCGGGTCCCTGGACCTGGATCCGTAACAAGGAAGCTTGGCGTTCTGACGAGACGCCATGAGATCCAGATCTGGTTTGCCCCAACGACGAACCAGTTGAGCAAAGACCTCCGGATGAAGTTCCCACTCTCCCGGATGAATAGTCTGGCGACTTAGAAAATCCGCCTCCCAGTTCTCCACGCCTGGGATGTAGATCGCTGACAGGTGGCAAGAGTGAGACTCTGCCCAGCGAATTATCTTTAAGACTTCCAACATCGCTAGGGAACTTCTGGTTCCCCCTTGATGGTTGATGTAAGCCACAGTCGTGATGTTGTCCGACTGAAATCTGATGAACCTCAGAGTTGCTAACTGAGGCCAAGCTAGGAGAGCATTGAAGATTGCTCTTAACTCCAGAATATTTATTGGGAGGAGTTTCTCCTCCTGAGTCCATAATCCCTGAGCTTTCAGGGAATTCCAGACTGCTCCCCAGCCTAGAAGGCTGGCGTCTGTTGTTACAATCGTCCAATCTGGCCTGCGAAAGGTCATCCCCTTGGACAGATGTGGCCGAGAGAGCCACCATAGAAGAGAATCTCTGGTCTCTTGATCCAGATTTAGTAGGGGGGACAAATCTGAGTAATCCCCGTTCCACTGACTTAGCATGCACAATTGCAGCGGTCTGAGATGCAGGCGCGCAAATGGTACTATGTCCATTGCCGCTACCATTAAGCCGATTACTTCCATGCACTGAGCTACTGACGGGTGTGGAATGGAGTGAAGGACACGGCAAGCATTTAGAAGTTTTAATAACCTGGCCTCTGTCAGGTAAATTTTCATCTCTACAGAATCTATAAGAGTCCCTAGAAAGGGGACTCTTGTAAGTGGTAATAGAGAACTCTTTTCCACGTTCACCTTCCACCCATGCGACCTCAGAAATGCCAGAACTATCTCTGTATGAGACTTGGCAGTTTGAAAACTTGACGCTTGTATCAGAATGTCGTCTAGGTACGGAGTCACCGCTATGCCTCGCGGTCTTAGTACCGCCAGAAGTGATCCTAGAATTTTTGTAAAGATTCTTGGAGCCGTAGCTAATCCGAAGGGAAGAGCTACAAACTGGTAATGCCTGTCTAGGAAGGCAAATCTCAAATACCGGTAATGGTCCTTGTGAATCGGTATGTGAAGGTAGGCATCCTTTAGGTCCACCGTGGTCATGTACTGACCCTCTTGGATCATGGGAAGGATGGTTCGAATAGTCTCCATTTTGAATGATGGAACTCTTAGAAATTTGTTTAGGATTTTTAAGTCCAAGATTGGTCTGAAGGTTCCCTCTTTTTTGGGAACCACAAATAGATTTGAATAGAATCCCTGCCCGTGTTCCGTCCGCAGAACTGGGTGGACTACCCCCATTAGTAAGAGGTCTTGTACACAGCGTAGAAACGCCTCTTTCTTTGTTTGGTTTGCTGATAACCTTGAAAGATGAAATCTCCCCCGTGGAGGAGAAGTCTTGAAGTCCAGGAGATATCCCTGGGATATGATCTCCAACGCCCAGGGATCCTGGACATCTCTTGCCCAAGCCTGGGCGAAGAGAGAAAGTCTGCCCCCCACTAGATCCGTTTCCGGATAGGGGGCCCTCTCTTCATGCTGTCTTGGGGGAAGCAGCAGGTTTCTTGGCCTGCTTGCCCCTGTTCCAGGACTGGTTAACTTTCCAGCCCTGCCTGTAACGAGCAACAGCTCCTTCCTGTTTTGGAGCGGAGGAAGTTGATGCTGCTCCTGCCTTGAAGTTACGAAAGGCACGAAAATTAGACTGTTTGGCCTTTGATTTGGCCCTGTCCTGAGGTAGAGCATGGCCCTTACCTCCCGTAATGTCAGCAATAATTTCTTTCAAGCCGGGCCCGAATAAGGTCTGCCCTTTGAAAGGAATATTAAGCAATTTAGATTTAGAAGTCACGTCAGCTGACCAGGATTTAAGCCATAGCGCTCTGCGCGCTTGGATGGCGAATCCGGAGTTCTTAGCCGTAAGTTTGGTTAAATGCACAACGGCATCAGAAACAAATGCGTTAGCTAGCTTAAGTGTTTTAAGCTTGTTCATTATTTCATCCAATGGAGCTGAGCGAATGGCCTCTTCCAGAGACTCAAACCAGAATGCTGCCGCAGCAGTGACAGGCGCAATGCATGCAAGGGGCTGTAAAATAAAACCTTGTTGAACAAACATTTTCTTAAGGTAACCCTCTAATTTTTTATCCATTGGATCTGAAAAGGCACAACTATCCTCCACCGGGATAGTGGTACGCTTAGCTAAAGTAGAAACTGCTCCCTCCACCTTAGGGACCGTCTGCCATAAGTCTCGTGTGGTGGCGTCAATAGGAAACATTTTCCTAAATATGGGAGGAGGGGTAAAAGGCACACCAGGTCTATCCCACTCCTTGCTAATAATCTCTGTAAGCCTTTTTGGTATAGGAAATACGTCAGTACACACCGGCACCGCATAGTATTTATCCAACCTACATAATTTCTCTGGAATTGCAACCGTGTTACAATCATTCAGAGCCGCTAATACCTCCCCTAGCAATGTGCGGAGGTTCTCTAGCTTAAATTTAAAATTGGAAATCTCTGAATCCAGTCTCCCTGGATCAGATCCGTCACCCACAGAATGAAGCTCTCCGTCTTCACGTTCTGCAAACTGTGACGCAGTATCTGACATGGCTCTCATCTCATCCGCGTGCTCTATCCTTAACCCAGAGCTATCGCGCTTGCCTCTTAAATCTGGCAACTTAGATAATACTTCTGTCATAACAGTAGCCATGTCTTGCAAAGTGATTTGTAAGGGCCTCCCTGATGTACTTGGCGCCACAAAATCACGCACCTCCTGAGCGGGAGGCGCAGGTACTGACACGTGAGGAGAGTTAGTCGGCATAACTTCCCCCTCGTCGTCTGGTGATAATTTCTTTACATTTAAAGATTGACTTTTATTCAAAGTAGCATCAATGCAATTGGTACACAAATTTCTATTGGGCTCCACATTGGCCTTTAAACATAGTGAACAAAGAGATTCATCTAAGTCAGACATGTTTAAACAAACTAGCAATGAGACTAGCAAGCTTGGAAATACTTTTCAAAATTAATTTACAAGCAATATAAAAAACGTTACTGTCCCTTTAAGAAGCACAGAAAAACTGACACAGTTGAAATAACAATGAACAAAAATAGTTATAGCAACCAAATTTTCACAGTAAATGTATTAAGTTAGCAAAGGATTGCACCCACCAGCAAATGGATGATTAACCCCTTAGTACCCAAAAACGGATAACAATTATATAATTAACGTTTTTCTCACAGTCAAATACACTGTCACAGGACTACTGTGACTGATTACCTCCCTCAAAATGGATTTTGAAGACCCCTGAGCTCTCTAGAGACGATCTGGATCATGGAGGATGAAGTAGACAGATTGTGACTGAATTTTTACTGCGCAAAAAAGCGCTAAAATAGGCCCCTCCCACTCATTACAACAGTGGGGAAGCTCAGAAACTGTTTCTATGCAGAAAACAAAAATGGCCATGTGGTAAAAATCAAGCCCCAATAAGTTTTATCACCAAGTACCTCACAAAAAACGATTAACATGCCAGTAAACGTTTTAAACATACATTTGAAAGTTATGTATTATTATTAATAAGCCTGCTACCAGTCGCATTTACTGCAGTTAAGGCTCATACATTATTTCAGTATTTACAGTATTTTCAGAGTCAATTCCATTCCTTAGAAAATACATTCAGTGCACACACACACACACATCAGCCTGATACCAGTCGCTATCGCTGCATTTAAGGCTGAACTTACTTTACAATGGCATCAGCAGTATTTTCTCAGTCAATTCCATTCCTCAGAAAATAATTTACTGCACATACCTATTTGTTGCAGGGGGGCCCTGCATGCTATTCCCCTTCTCTGAAGTTACCTCACTTTTTCCTCAGATGAGAACAGCCAGTGGGTCTTAGTTACGTCTGCTAAGGCCATAGAAAAAACCCCAGGCAGATTCTTCTTCTAATGCTGCCTGAGAATAAACAGCACACTCCGGTGCCATTTAAAAATAACAAACTTTTGATTGTAGAAATAAAACTAAGTTAAAAAACACCACAGATCTCTCACAGCTTCCTATCTGTTAGGCTGCAAGAGAATGACTGAGTATGACAGGTGAGGGGAGGAGCTATATAGCAAGCTCTGCTGGGTAATTCTCTTGCAGTTTCCTGTTAGGAAGAGAAATATTCCATAAGTAATGGATGACCCGTGGACTGACTACACTTAACAGGAGAAAAACGTTTTTGAAAACAGTCACACACACTGTCACAGCTCTGCTGTGACTTTTTACCTCCCTCAATATGACTTTTGAAGCCTTTTGAGCCCTCTAGAGAAGTCCTGGATCATGCAGGAAGAAGCAGGAAGTCTGAGTCTGAATTTTTACTGCGCAAAAAAACGCTAAAATAGGCCCCTCCCACTCATATTACAACAGTGGGAAGCCTCAGTTAACTGTTTCTATGCAGAAATTAAGCCAGTCATGTGGAAAAAATTATGCCCCAATAAGTTTTATCACCAAATGTACGTTAAAAACGATTAAACATGCCAGCAAACGTTTTAAAACACATTTTTTGAAGAGTATATATCTCTATTAATAAGCCTGATACCAGTCGCTCTCACTGCATTTAAGGCTTTACTTACATTACTTCGGTATTAGCAGCATTTTCTTAGTCAATTCCATTCCTTAGAAAAATAATTTACTGCACATACCTTAGTTGCAGGAAAACCTGCACGCCATTCCCTCTCTGAAGTTACCTCACTCCTCAGAATGTGTGAGAACAGCAAGTGGATCTTAGTTACTTCTGCTAAGATCATAGAAAACGCAGGCAGATTCTTCTTCCAAATACTGCCTGAGAAAAAACAGCACACTCCGGTGCCATTTAAAAATAACAAACTTTTGATTGAAGAAATAAACTAAGTATAAAACACCACAGTCCTCTCACGACCTCCATCTATGTTGAGGGTTGCAAGAGAATGACTGGGTATGACATGTGAGGGGAGGAGCTATATAGCAGCTCTGCTGTGGGTGATCCTCTTGCAACTTCCTGTTGGGAAGGGAATATATCCCACAAGTAATGGATGATCCGTGGACTGGATACACTTAACAAGAGAAAATTGTATTAGTAAAAAACAAAAATTTATGCTTACCTGATAAATTTCTTTCTCTTGCAATATATCGAGTCCACGGATTCATCCAATACTTGTGGGATATTCTCCTTCCCAACAGGAAGTGGCAAAGAGAGCACCCACAGCAGAGCTGTCTATATAGCTCCTCCCCTAACTCCACCCCCCAGTCATTCGACAGAAGGCTAGGAAGAAAAAGGAGAAACTATAGGGTGCAGTGGTGACTGAAGTTTTATAATAAAAAATACTACCTGTCTTAAATAGACAGGGCGGGTCATGGACTCGATACATCGCAAGAGAAAGAAAAATTTATCAGGTAAGCATAAATTTTGTTTTCTCTTGCAAGATGTATTGAGTCCACGGATTCATCCAATACTTGTGGGATACCAATATCAAAGCTTTAGGACACGGATGAAGGGAGGGACAAGACAGGTACCTAAACGGAAGGCGCCACTGCTTGTAGAACCTTTCTCCCAAAAATAGCCTCCGAAGAAGAAAAAGTATCAAATTTGTAAAATTTGGAAAAAGTATGAAGCGAAGACCAAGTCGCTGCCTTACAAATCTGTTCAACAGAAGCCTCATTTTTAAAAGCCCATGTGGAAGCCACCGCTCTAGTAGAGTGAGCAGTAATCCTTTCAGGAGGCTGCTGGCCAGCAGTCTCATAAGCCAAACGGATGATGCTTTTCAGCCAAAAAGAAAGAGAGGTTGCCGTAGCCTTTTGACCTCTCCGCTTACCAGAATAGACAACAAACAATGAAGATGTTTGACGGAAATCTTTAGTTGCTTGTAAGTAGAACTTTAAAGCACAAACCACCTTATTCGCATGGAAAACAAGATAAGGTGAGTCACACTGTAAAGCAGATAACTCAGAAACTCTTCGAGCTGAAGAGATAGCTACTAAAAACAGAACTTTCCAAGATAAGAGATATCAGCACTACCTGGGGATCCCTTGACCTGGACCCGTAACAAGGAAGCTTGGCGTTCTGACGAGACGCCATCAGATCCAATTCTGGTGTGCCCCATAGCCGAATCAGTTGGGCAAACACCTCCGGATGGAGCTCCCACTCCCCCGGATGAAAAGTCTGACGACTTAGGAAATCCGCCTCCCAGTTCTCTACTCCTGGGATATGGATTGCTGAAAGATGGCAAGAGTGAGTCTCTGCCCATCGGATTATTTTTGAAACCTCTATCATCGCTAGAGAACTCCTTGTTCCCCCTTGATGATTGATATAAGCTACAGTCGTGATGTTGTCCGACTGAAATCTGATGAATTTGGCCGCAGCCAGTTGAGGCCACGCCTGAAGCGCATTGAATATCGCTCTCAGTTCCAGAATGTTTATCGGTAGGAAAGTCTCCTCCTGAGACCATAACCCCTGAGCTTTCAGGGAGTTCCAGACTGCACCCCAGCCTAGCAGGCTGGCATCTGTCGTAACTATGACCCACATTGGTCTGCGGAAACACATTCCCCGAGACAGGTGAACCTGAGATAACCACCAGAGAAGAGAATATCTGGTCTCCTGATCCAGATCTAATTGAGGAGATAAATCTGCATAATCCCCATTCCACTGTTCGAGCATGCATAGTTGCAGTGGCCTGAGGTGTAAGCGAGCAAACGGAACTATGTCCATTGCCGTTACTATTAGTCCGATTACCTCCATACACTGAGCCACTGACGGCCGAGGAATGGAATGAAGAGCTGGGCAGGTGTTTACGAGTTTTAATTTCCTGACCTCCGTCAGAAATATTTTCATTTCTACCAAGTCTATCAGAGTTCCTAGGAAGGAAACTCTTGTGAGAGGGAAGAGAGAACTCTTTTTTATGTTCACCTTCCACCCATGAGATCTCAGAAAGGCCAACACGATGTCTGTATGAGACTTGGCTAGTTGGAAAGGTAATGCTTGAATTAAGATGTCGTCCAGATAAGGCACCACTGCTATGCCCCGCTGTCTTAGAACCGCTAGAAGGGACCCTAGCACTTTTGTGAAAATTATGGGAGCCGTGGCCAACCCGAAGGGAAGGGCCACGAACTGGTAATGTCTGTCCAGAAAAGCGAACCTGAGAAATCGGTGATGATCTCTGTGGATAGGGATGTGCAGATACGCATCCTTTAAGTCCACGGTGGTCATATATTGACCCTCCTGGATCAGTGGCAGAATAGTCCGAATAGTCTCCATCTTGAAAGACGGGACTCTGAGGAATTTGTTTAGGATCTTGAGATCCAAGATTGATCTGAAAGTTTCTTCTTTTTTGGGAACCACAAACAGGTTGGAGTAAACCCCTTGCCCCTGTCCGGTCTTGGAAATGGGTGAATCACTCCCATGGTATGTAGGTCTTCTACACAGCGTAAGAACGCCTCTCTTTTTGTCTGGTTTGCAGACAATTGAGAAATGTGAAATCTCCCTCTTGGGGGGGGAGGGGGAATCTTTGAAGTCCAGAAGATATCCGTGGGAAACAATTTCTAAAGCCCAGGAATCGTGAACATCTCTTGTCCAAGCATGAGCGAAGAGAGAGAGTCTGCCCCCTACTAGATCCGGTCCCGGATCGGAGGCTACCCCTTCATGCTGTCTTGGAGGCAGCTGCAGGCTTCTTGGCCTGTTTATCCTTATTGCTAAGAGCCGGCAAAGAGAATGACTGGGGGGTGGAGTTAGGGGAGGAGCTATATAGACAGATATGCTGTGGGTGCTCTCTTTGCCACTTCCTGTTGGGAAGGAGAATATCCCACAAGTATTGTATGAATCCGTGGACTCGATACATCTTGCAAGAGAAATAAGGGTTTCACATTTCAAGAAAATATTATCACACTAGTTCCTCTCATTGGAATGCGACATCCCCCTCTTTCTAGATAAGAACACTGTCTGAGAACATAACAGCAGAATAAAATGCAAGTGTTACATATCTTAAAGGCATATACAGTGCCCTCCACTAATATTGACACCCTTAGTAAATATGAGAAAAGAAGGATGTGAAAAATTGTCTTTATTGTTTAACCTTTTGATCTTTTGTTCAAAGTTTAATCCAAAAAATAAATAAATTGTTAAAAATATGTGTGGCACAATTATTGGAACCCTTTTAGTCAACACTTTGTGGTACCTCCCTTAGCCAAGATAACAGCTGTGAGTATTCTCCTATAATGCCTGATGAGATTGGAGAATACATGGCATGGGATATGAAACAATTCCTCCATACAGAATCTTTCTAGATCCTTCAAATTTTGAGGTTGACACTGGTGGATTCTTTTCTTCAGTTCAACCCACAGGTTTTCTATGGAGTTCAAGTCAGGGGAAGGTCATGGTAGGACCTTGATTTTGTGGTCAGTAAACCATTTTTTTGCTGATTTTGATGTATGATTTGGATCATTGTCCTGCTGGAAGATTTAACCACTGCCCATTTTAAGCTTTATGGCATAGGCAGCCAGGAGTTCATTTAATATTTGTTGATATTTAATAGATTATGTGATGCCATGTATCCCGACACAATGTCCAGGTCATTTGGCAAAAAAAAAGCACCAAAACATTAAAAAGCCACAACCATATTTAACCGTGGGCATAAGGTACTTTTCCATATGGCTACCTCTCTGTGTGCGCCAAGCCCACTTCTGGTGTTTATTGCCAAAAAACTCTATTTTTGTTTCATCTGACCATAGAACCCGATCCCATTTGAAGTTCCAGTAGTGTCTGGCAAACTGAAGATGCTTGAGTTTGTTTTTGGATGAGAATAGAGGCTTTTTTTCTTGAAACCCTTTTAAACAACTTGTGGTGATGTAGGTGACGTCGGATTGTAGTTTTGGAGACTTTCTGTCCCAAAAATGCAACTAACTTCTGCAATTCTGCAGCTGTGATCCTTGGAGATATTTTGGCCACTTGAACCATCATTTTCACAGTGCGTTGAGACAATGAGGCCCATTTATCAAGCTCCGAATGGAGCTTGAGGGCACGTGTTTCTGGTGAGTCTTCAGACTCGCCAGAAACAGCAGTTATGAAGCAGCAGTCTAAAAACCGCTGATCCATAATCCTGTCCGCCTGCTTAGAGCAGGCGGACAGGAATCGCCACAATTCAACCCAATCGAGTACGATTGGGTTGACTGACACCTCCCTGCTGGCGGCCCACTGGCCGTGAATCTGCAGGGGGCGGCGTTGCACCAGCAGCTCTTGTGAGCTGCTGGTGCAATGCTGAATACGGAGAGCGTATTGCTCTCCGCATTAAGCGAGGTCTTGCGGACCTGATCCGCACTGTCGGATCAGGTCCGCAAGACCATTGATACATAGGCCCCAATATATACACACGTCCTCTTCCAGATTGATTCATAACATTTCCAGTTAACTGGAACTTCTTAATTATTGCCCTGATGGTGGAAATGGGCAGTTCCAATGCTTTTGCTATTTTCTTATAGCCACTTCCCATTTTGTGAAGCTCAACAAGCTTTTGCCGCACATCACAGCTATATTCCTTGGTCTTACCCATTGTGATGAATGAATAAGTGAATTTGGCCTATGTGTTACCTTATATTTATACCCCTGTGAACGGGAAGTCATGGTTTAACAATTTCCTGTTCCTAGTCACCCAGATGTACTAAAAATGTAAACTATCAATGGGAATATACCTCAAATATATTTTTCCCATATGAATTCATAGTGGTGCCAATAATTGTGGCAAACATATTTTTATATATATATATATATATATATATATATATACACACACACTTTTTTTTGGATAAACCTGTGTTATGTTTGCAATTGTTTGATATCCGTGAGAGCAGAGTATTTTTTGTGTATTTTTTGAACAAAAAAGGATTAAAAGGTTAAACAATAAAGACAAATTTTCACAGCATTCTTTGCTCCTATTTACCAAGGGAGCCAATATTAGTGGAGGGCACTTTATATATTTTTATGTGATATATGTATATAAGTACTATATTATATATGTTTGAATACTGTATGTATGTATATATATATATATATGTGTGTGTGTGTATATATATATATATATATATACATATATCCCCTACACAATCCTAAATACACTGAAGTATACTAAATAAAATACAAAATAGTAAGTGCAAAGTTTGAATGTAATATATGAAAAATAACAGGTAAATGTAAAATATGTCTGCATTATAAAAGTTTACAGCTAAAGTTGTCACTTGCCGTTGTCTAGAGGTAACTGACATTAGCTAAGATCACAGGAAATCAGGAAATAACAGTGAATAGAGGTCTGAGGTGAGTAACTGACATCAGTTGAGATCACACGGAGTCAGGAGAGAGCAATGAATATAGGTCTGGGGGTGAGTAACTGACATCAGCTGAGATCACAGCAAGTCAGTAGAGATTAGTGAATAGAGGTCTGGGGGTGAGTTACTGACATCAGCTGAGATCTCAGGGAGTCAGGAGAGAGCAGTGAATAGAAGTCTGGGGGTAAGTAACTGACATCAGCTGAGATCACAGGAAGACAGGAGAGAGCAGTGAATAGAAGTCTGGGGGTGAGTAACTGACATCAGCTGAGATCACAGCAAGTCAGTAGAGAGCAGTGAATAGAGGTCTGGGGGTGAGTTACTGACATCAGCTGAGATCTCAGGGAGTCAGGAGAGAGCAGTGAATAGAGGTCTGAGAGTGAGTAACTGACATCAGCTGAGATCACAAGGAGTCAGGAGAAAGCAGCGGAATAGATGTCTGAGGGTGAGTAACTGACATTGGTTTCTGGTTTTGATTTTGAAATGTGGGAACAGACTACCCTTTATAGATGACAAATATTTAATGGAGAATCAGCAATCAAAACCTAGATAAAGAACCCTGATAACAGGACAACATAAGAGTTTATTAATAAGTGTATAAGATTCTTACCATCATCTGTGGATGTAACAGTCACATGATCCTCAGTATCCGGCTCTTCTGGTTCTGACTTCACCTTTAAACCTGGAAAACCTGAGAACAAGGAACACATACCCATCATGTATAGCAAGTAATGGGAATCCAGGAATGACCAATACCCTCAGTAATGTGCAGATTCTGCTTCAGACTCCGCCCATGACACATTTGCTCCTCCCTCAGACATCTCAAATTTCGACTCAAAATCGTTTGGCCCTGCCCATGAAGCAGACGTACTTCCCCCACAGGACACCGAGTCCTCAGTTAAAACGCATACATTTTGCTATGTATCTGAATACAGTTATTAACTTAAATTATCAATGTATATTTTGGAATTGATCCATGATTTCTACCAACGTATATAAAGTATGTCATTTTATGAGCTGATCTTTTTATTTAATTTATCATTTTCAAGACATTTGGTATGTTGACTTTTTGATTGGTCTGAAATGTCTGTATCTGGTGTTTGCTACCGGGGTAGGGAAAATGCAAGCGTAAAGCTTTATTATAGATAGCAAAATTGTATTTTTAAATCGAGTTAGTAAACGATCATTTAGGTGTCTAAGAAAATTGTAATTTATATACATAGAAACGTGTTGCTTAAAGGGATATGAAACATAAACATTTTCTTTCATGATTCAGACAGGGGATATAATTTTAAAACGTTTCCAATTTACTTCTATTATCAAATTTGCTTTGTTCCCATAGTATTCTTTGTTGAAGAGATAGGTAGGCCATCTACTGCTCTTGCATACGGATAACATTCTTGCAGAAGTGCTATCATATAGTGCTCCAGAATAAGATTAAAAGATACTCACTATCAGCACTAAATGTATCAATTTCACACTTTATGATGGTTAAATGACCTTCTGAGTCTTGTTCTTCCTCCTCTGGCTTCACCTCTAATCTCTCTGGAATATTCACTGGAGACCCTGGTGAGAAGGAATATGAAAGACATCATGTGTAGCGGGCAGTGGTAGCTTATGTCAAACATTGTCATTGCTGAAGCACCCTCAGATCATCCCCACTAGCTTAAGACCCTGTCATGGCCACCCCGATCTACAGACCTGAGCCCCACTGAAAACCTTTGGAATGTGATCAAGAGGAAGATGGATGGTCACACGCCATCAAACAAAGCCTAGCTGATTGGATGTATGCACCAGGAGAGGAATAAAGTCACCCAATAGCAATGAGAGACTGGTAGAGAGCAGCCAAGACACTTGAAAGCTGTGATTGAAAATCAGTTATTCCACCAAATATTGCTTTGTGAACTCTTGCTAAGTTAAAACATTAGTATTGTGTTTAAAAATGAATATGAACTTGTTTTCTTTGCATTATGCAAGTTATTTTGACCAGTTGTCATTTATTGTAAAAAAAATGCTCTAAATGACAATATTTGAATTTGGGTGAAATGTTGCCAGTAGTTTATAGAATAAAACAAAAAACAGAATTTATGCTTACCTGATAAATTTCTTTCTCTTACGGTGTGTCTGGTCCACGGCTTCATCGTTACTTGTGGGATATTCTCATTCCCTACAGGAAGTGGCAAAGAGAGCACACAGCAGAGCTGTCCATATAGCTCCCCTCAGGCTCTGCCCCCCAGTCATTAGACCGACGGTTAGGAGAAAAAGGAGAACCATAGGGTGCAGTGGTGACTGTAGTTTACAAAAATAATTTTAGACCTGACTAAATCGCCAGGGTGGGTCGTGGACCGGACACACCGTAAGAGAAAGAAATTTATCAGGTAAGCATAAATTCTGTTTTCTCTTACATTGGTGTGTCCGGTCCACGGCTTCATCCTTACTTGTGGGAACCAATACCAAAGCTTTAGGACACGGATGAAGGGAGGGAAACAGTCAGGTAACCTAAACGGAAGGCACCACTGCTTGTAAAACCTTTCTCCCAAAAATAGCCTTCGAAGAAGCAAAAGTATCGAATTTGTAAAATTTGGCAAATGTATGCAGTGAAGACCAAGTCGCTGCCTCACAAATCTGTTCAACAGAAGCCTCGTTCTTGAAAGCCCATGTGGAAGCCACAGCTCTAGTGGAGTGAGCGGTAATTCGTTCAGGAGGCCGCCGTCCGGCAGTCTCATAAGCCAATCGGATGATGCTTTTCAGCCAGAAGGAAAGAGAGGTAGCAGTTGTTTTTTGACCTCTCCTCTTATCAGAATAAACGACAAACAAGGATGATGTTTGTCTGAAATCTTTGTTGCTTCTAAATAGAATTTTAAAGCACGAACCACATCTAGATTGTGTAACTGACGTTCCTTTTTAGAAACTGGATTAGGACACAGAGAAGGAACAACTATTTCCTGGTTAATATTCTTATTGGAAACTACCTTTGGAAGAAAACCAGGCTTGGTACGCAAAACAACCTTATCTGTATGGAACCAGATAGGGTGAGGTACACTGCAAAGCAGGCAATTCAGAAACTCTTCGAGCAGAAGAAATAGCAACCAAAAACAAAATTTTCCAAGATAGTAACTTAATATCTACGGAATGTAGAGGTTCAAACTGAACCCCTTGAAGAACTGAAAGAACTAAATTTAGACTCCATGGAGGAGCCACAGGTCTGTAAACAGGTTTGATCCTAACTAAGGCCTGTACAAACGCCTGCACATCTGGCACAGCTGCCAGACGCTTATGTAACAGAATAGACAGAGCAGATATCTGTCCTTTCAATGAACTAGCTGACAATCCTTTCTCCAATCCTTCTTGGAGGAAAGATAACAACCTTGGAATCCTAATCTTACTCCACGAGTAACCCTTGGATTCGCACCAACAAAGATATTTTCGCCATATCTTATGATAAATTTTCCTAGTAACAGGCTTTCTAGCCTGGATCAGAGTATCTATAACTGATTCAGAGAACCCACGCTTAGCTAGAATTAAGCGTTCAATCTCCAAGCAGTCAGTTGCAGAGAAACTAGGTTTGGATGTTTGAATGGACCTTGGATTAGAAGGTCCTGCCTCAAAGGTAGCTTCCATGGTGGAGCCGATGACATATCCGCCAAGTCTGCATACCAAGTCCTGCGAGGTCACGCAGGAGCTATCAGAATTACCGAAGCCTTCTCCTGTTTGATTCTGGCTACTAGCCGAGGGAGAAGAGGAAACGGTGGAAAGACATAAGCCAGATTTAATGACCAAGGCGTTACTAGAGCATCTATCAATGTCACCTTGGGATCCCTGGACTTGGACCCGTAAAGGGGAACTTTTGAGTTCTGGCGGGACGCCATCAGGTCCAGTTCTATGTAGTCTGACTGAAATCTGATGAATATGACCTCCGCCAGCTGAGGCCAGGCCTGGAGCGCATTGAATATCGCTCTCAATACTAAAAAGTTTATCGGGAGAAGAGATTCCTCCCGAGACCATAGACCCTGAGCTTTCATGGAGTTCCAGACCGCACCCCAGCCTAAGAGACTGGCATTGGTCGTGACAATGATCCACTCCGGTCTGCGGAAACTCATTCCCTGAGACAGGTGATCCTGAGACAACCACCAGAGGAGCGATTCTATGGTTATCTGGTCCATTTGTATCTGGGGAGACAAATCTGCATAATCCCCATTCCACTGTTTGAACATGCACAGTTGCAGTGGTCTCAAATGAATTCTGGCAAAGGGGACTGTGTCCATTGCCGCAACCATTATATCGATTACCTCCATGCACCGAGCCACAGAAGGCTGAGGATTGGCATGAAGAACTCGACAGGAAAATCGAAAGTTTTAACTTCCTGACCTCCGTCAGAAAGATTTTCATTTCTATCGAGTCTATTATTGTTCCCAGGAAGGGAACCCTTGTGACATAGAACTTCTTTCTACGTTCACTTTCCACCCATGAGATCTTAGAAAGGCCAACACAATGCCTGCATGCGCCTTTGCTCTGTGAAAAGACAACGCTTGGATTAAGATATCGTCTAGGTAAGGTGCTACTGCAATGCCCCGCGGTCTTAGAACCGCTAGAAGGGACCCTAGCACCTTCATGAAAATACTTGGAGCGGTGGCCAGCCCGAAGGGAAGAGCCACAAACTGATACTGCTTGTCCATGAAGGCGAACCTAAGGAACTGATGGTGATCCTTGCGGATAGGAATATGCAGGTACGTATCCTTTGAATCCACGGTAGTCATATATTGACCCTCCTGGATCATCGGTAAGATTGTCCGTATAGTTTCCATCTTGAATGATGGAACTTTGAGAAATTTGTTTAGGATTTTTAAGTCCAGAATTGGCCTGAAAGTTCCTTCCTTTTTGGGAACTACAAACAGGTTTGAGTAAAAACCCTGTCCTCATTCTGCAGTTGAGACTGGGTGTATTACTCCCATCTTTAAAAGATCTTCTATGCAAAGTAAGAATGCCTGTCTGGTCTAAAGACAAGCGAGACATGTGGAACCTTCCTCTTGGAGGAAGGTCCTTGAATTCCAGAAGGTACCCCTGAGAGACAATTTCTAACGCCCAGGGATCCAGAACATCTCTTGCCCAGGCCTGAGCAAAGAGAGAAAGTCTGCCCCCTACTAGATCCGGTCCCGGATCGGGGGCTACCCTTTCATGCTGTCTTGCTAGCAGCAGCAGGCTTCTTGGCCTGTTTACCCTTGTTCCAGCCTTGCATGGGTTTCCGTGCAGGTTTGGGCTGGGAAGCGTTAACCTCTTCCTTAGTGGCTATAGAAGTAGAAGCGGGTCCGTTCCTGAAATTGCGAAAGGAACGAAAATTAGACTTATTTTTAGCCTTAAAAGATCTATCTTGTGGAAGGGCATGGCCCTTTCCTCCCGTAATATCGGAAATAATCTCTTTCAACTCTGGCCCGAAAAGGGTCTTACCCTTGAAAGGAATATTAAGCAATTTTGTTTTGGACGACACATCCGCCGACCAAGATTTTAGCCAAAGCGCCCTGCACGCCACGATTGCAAAACCAGAATTTTTCGCCGCTAATTTAGTGAAGAGCGGCATCTGTAATGAAAGAATTAGCCAACTTCAGGGCGTGAATTCTGTCCATAACCTCATCATAAAGGGTCTCCCTCTGTAGGGAGTTCTTTAATCCCTCAAACCAAAAAGCCGCTGCAGTGGTTACAGGAATAATGCAAGAAATTGGTTGAAGAAGAAAACCTTGTTGAACAAATATTTTCTTAAGCAAACCTTCCAATTATTTATCCATAGGATCTTTGAAAGCGCAACTATGTTCTGTTGGTATAGTGGTGCGCTTAGCTAGTGTTGAAACTGCCCCCTCCACCCTAGGGACCGTCTGCCACGCGTCCCTTCTGGGGTCAACAATGGGGAACATTTTCTTAAATATAGGGGGGGGAACAAAAGGTACACCTGGTCTCTCCCACTCCCTGGTCACAATATCCGCCACCCTCTTAGGTATCGGAAATGCATCAATGTGTACCGGGACCTCTAAGAATTTGTCAATTTTACACAATTTTACCGGGACCACCAAGGGGTCACAATCATCTAGCGTAGCTAAAACCTCCTTAAGCAGGGCGCGGAGGTGCTCTAGCTTAAATTTAAATGCTATAGTATCTGGCTCTGCCTGCTGAGCAACTTTTCCTGTGTCAGAAATTTCTCCCTCAGACAGGCCCTCCCTCACCGCCAAGTCAGATTGATGTGAGGGCACTACAGATAAATTATCTGCTGCGTCTGATTGCTCATTTTCTGTATTTAAAACTGAGCTATCGCGCTTTCTTGGAAATGCTGGCAGTTTGGATAAAAAAGCTGCGAGAGAATTATCCATGATTGTTGCTAATTGCTGCAAAGTAACAGGGATCGATGCGTTAGATGTGCTGGGCATCGCCTGCACGGGCATAACTGGTGTTGACACAGAAGGGGAAGATAAAATACTCTCCTTGTTACCTTCAGCTAAAGATACATCTTGGGCTACATTTTTAAGTGTCATTGTATGGTCCTTAAACTGCTTGGACGCTATAGCACACTTCAAACATAAATTCAATGGAGGTACCGCCATGGCTTTTAAACATATAGAACAAGCGCTATCTGAAGGCTCAGACATGTTTGACAGACTTAGACAGCACTAAAATGCAATAAAAAATACTTTTGACAAAAACGTTTCTGTGTCTTTAAATAATAAAAGAGCACACTTTATTACCAAAACATCAAAAAAACATCAAGGAAACATCCGATTTTAATGACATTTTCACCACATTATCCTAATGCTTTGAAAAGATTGCACACAAATTTTCAGCTCAATTAACCCCTTAATGCCCAAACCAGAGCTAAAACATGAATTTGTACAATGCCACAGCTTCTGCTGAGGCTTTTACCGTCCTTAGGGATTATATGGAGTAGAATTAAGCCTGTCTGAAGTCCCTCTGAAGTCTCTGGACACCACACATGAGGCTGCATGAACTTTCTTGTCAAAAACAACTGCGCAACTGAGGCGCGAAAATGAGGCCTCCTCCTCTGCATTACACAGTGCTGGGGCCTTTCTGAGGAGATTAGGAGTCTAATCAAATGCCAGGCGAATAAAAAACCCCATAAGCGTTTTTATAAGTCACAAAAACACCTAAACTAAAAATAATTATGCTAAGAAGCAATCGATTAAGCCCAAAATAGTGTCAACCAGCAACTAAGCCCTTTATTTAAGACATTATTTTATACATAGTCTAAGAAACATGGCTTACCTTCCCGTATGGGGATTACAGACAGTCTTCTAGCATTACTAGGTTTTGTTAGAAAAATGACTGATCATACCTGAAGCAGTTAAGCCTGCAAACTGTTCCCCCCAACTGAAGTTCTCCTGTATTCAACAGTCCTGCGTGGGAACAGCAATGGATTTTAGTTACTGCTGCTAAAATCATAGTCCTCTCAGCAGAAATCTTCATCACTTTCTGCTTCAGAGTAAATAGTACAAGCCGGCACTATTTTAAAATAACAAACTTTTGATAGAAGAAATAAAAACTACAAACTAACACCACAAACTCTTTACCACCCCCGTGGAGATGCTACTTGTTCAGAGTGGCAAAGAGAATGACTGGGGGGGGGCGGAGCCTGAGGGGAGCTATATGGACAGCTCTGCTGTGTGCTCTCTTTGCCACTTCCTGTAGGGAATGAGAATATCCCACAAGTAAGGATGAAGCCGTGGACCGGACACACCAATGTAAGAGAAATGTTCATTTTACTCAAACACATTCCTATAAATAGTTAAACCAGAGAAACTGATAATTTTGCAGTGGTGCATATGCACACATATATTCACACATACATATATACACACACATTTAGAGCAGATTGCTATTTTGCAGAAATGAGTCTTAAAGTGAAGGTAAACTTTGATGAATAAAATCCCATTTTTTTAAAATACTATTAAAAACAGGGGCACTTTCATTCATCAAAATTTAGAAAGCAGCCGTTTTGATTAAAAACTTTTTTTCACAGCCAGAGCAGCTCCCCTCACCCGGAGATCTTTTTTTCACACGTCATCAATGACTAATCCAACTTCCTCCAATCACGGCATGCCCTCAGGCAATGACTACCCTGGGGGAAAAGCAGTGATTGGAGGAAGCTAAATTAGTCATTGATGACGTGTGAAGAGAGGATCACCGGGTGGGGGAAGCTGCTCTGGCTGTGAAAAAAACAAAGGTAAGTTTTTAATCAAAACATCTGCTTTCTAAACTTTGATGAATGAAAGTGCCCCTGTTTTTATTAGCATTTTTAAAAAAACGGGCTTTCATTCATCAAAGTTTACCTTCACTTTAAGCTGCCTTGAATTTTATTTTTAATTCACAATGATTGAGCTGGATTTTTTTTATATTTTATTCCAAATTTTTCTTTAAAGGTAGCTCTTTTGATTTGCACTATATCTACATTGCTTAGTAAAAAACTAAAAAATAAATAAATATATAACGTAAATTATGCTTACCTGATAATTTCCTTTTCTTCTGATGGAAAGAGTCCACAGCTGCATTCATTACTTTTGGGAAACAAGAACCTGGCCACCAGCAGGAGGCAAAAACACCCCAGCAAAAAGGCCCAAACACTCCCCCCCACTCCCCTCATCCCCCAGTCATTCCGCCGAGGAACAAGGAACAGTAGAAGAAATATCAGGGTGAAAGGTGCCAGAAGAATAATAAGGATGCCCCACATAAAATTATGGGTGGGGATCTGTGGACTCTTTCCAACAGAAGAAAACGAAATTATCAGGTAAACATAATTTAAGTTTTTCTTCTTAAATGGAAAGAGTCCACAGTTGCATTCATTACTTTTGGGAAAACAATACCCAAGCTATAGAGGACACTGAATGCCAAGACGGGAAGGTACAATAGGCGACCCATACTGAGAGCACCAGGCCTGAACCTCTACCCAATAAAAAAAACCTGCTTCGTCCGAAGCTGAGAACATTTTAAGAGGAAAAACCCCAAAGACACTGACTCGCAGTCAGTCCAGAAGCCAAACTAGAGACCACAAACGGACTTGACTGAGCCAACAGTCCTCCAGGAGACACCGTCGCCCAACAAATGGTCCCCCACCACTCATTCCCCACAAAGGAAGGAGACACCAGCCGAAACCCCCAAGAAGACAAGGCAAAGGAGAACCAAGGAAACCGAAAGTTTCCCACATACAAAAAAATAACACCTCCAAGAGTGAGCCCAGCTCAGAGAGACCCAAAGGGGCCCAAACAGGGAAAAGAGGCCACACCTATACCAGGTGAAACCCGAGGTAAGACCGGGCACAGAGACAGAACAGACGTCTCTCTTACATCCTGCAAACATGGAATGCAAATGAAGAGGCAAAGTCTTCCCAGTGTCTGACCATAGAAGACCAAAGCATTCAACCATGAAAGAGTGTAATACACCCAGGTTAAAAAAAAAAAAGTTTGAGAACACATAACAGGACGACACAGAGGCTACTTGCAAGGAAGAAGAAGCAGTCAAGCAAGATACAGACTGCAAAAGCAACCCCCGGACAGAGGGCACGCTCCAGGCAACCTAAGTCGCCGGACCCACACACAGGTCCCTAAAAAGGGGAACACAAAACCTCAATCGAGGCCCCCCGAGAAGAAGGGGATACCCTCAGAACCTGAAGGAAGAATAAACCCTCTTCTGAAATCAATGGAGCAAGTTGAAAGGAAAATCTATACCCAAGCAGACTGAGCTAACAGGATAGACTCAACAAGGCTCACACATCCAGAGGAGTCTGCGAACCGAACGCAACGCTTTCGACCTCTCGGCCATCCTGACCTGCAGACCCACACCCAGCTGGACCAACCCAGCCTCAGGGATCCAAGACAGGGGAACAAAAGGATCCAAACAGATACAGGAACGAGCGTAAGGATAGCACAGCCATCCCCACAGAGTACAAGTGCAACCCGACTCTGAAAACAGACAACAAGGCCATAGACCTAAGGTTCAATCAAAATAAAGGCCAAATAATTCTGACTTGGAGCCAGCAAGACCCCAGGGGGAACCAATCACACCTTTCCGCCTCCCATCCAGGAGAAGCCCAAAGCAAGGACTATATCTCCATAGGGAGAAGACTATCTCCTAAAGGAAAGGTATGATGCCGAAAGAGCACAACTGTCCTCAAGGCCCAAAATCACCAGCTAATGGGAAGAGAAATTCCCAACACAGATGTCCTAGAAAAGGACCCCCCTACAAGTAGCTTGCCAGGCAGAGGCACATCCAACCCATTTGCCTGCAGAGCAGGGAATCCACGGAAACACTGGCAAGCCAGGGAATGCAACCCTAAGGCACACCAGAAATTGGACATCCAGCGCCAGCAGCTGGGTATGAACCAACAACCCTTGAAACAAAGCCACACAACTAACCACCAGATGACAAGGGCTACTCTGTGGCACAGAGTAAACAATACTCCGAAAACCTGGCCAACCATGACCAGGTTAGGTAGATGGACCAAGGACAGGTCCAGGCACCTAAAAGTTCAGGGAAACCTAACCCTAGAACTAAACACCCCAGCTGGCCAAAAAAGTCAAACACAAGGGATACGGATGCATATCCAGAGAATCCGGATAGCGAGAAGAACTCGAAAGCCCCGACCAAAGGAAGGAACCACCCCTAGCTAAAGTCCAACGCTCCAAGGAGCAAGGCTAGAAGTCGATGAAGATACTTCTCAGAGCTTCAGGACAACCAAGGGATACCTCGAGGTCAAAAAAATCCTACTAGCAGGACTAGTCTCCCTATCACCTCTGCGCAAGCAGAGGACACAAGGAAGAGAAAGGCACAAAGCCTACTCAGCTCCGGAAAACCCCAAGCTAAACAAAGTCCCCACAGGAAACAACCATCACCCGGAAACACAGATCCCTAAAAGGAGATCCAACTCACCCGGAGATAATGGAAGAAGACCCAAAGGTCTCTGATAACTCAGACAGACAGTACCCATCAAAAGAGTAAGAGCTGTATCAAGATACACTATAAACAGCTTACGCATACACCTGCAAGGTGTCAAGAGCTGCAACTGGTTTCAAACTGTAAACCTTCCGCATGCTAGACAGCTATCTGTACAAGCCCAAAAGGACAAATCCAGAGGCCTAAAAATGAAGGCCAAACCGCTCAACTGCGGTAAGAGGCATTAAGCCCTCCAACCCTCCACCACGTGTGGGAGGAAAACTCTAAGTTCTGATGAAATCAGATGTTGGATAGAGTGACGCAGCGGAAAAACTCCCCTGCCCGGCCATCTATGACTGAAGGCTATAAGGACTGAATTTCAAACAAATGACAATCAGGAGATTACTTCATCCCCACATGTCTAATGAGGTGCACCATTCGAAGTAGCAGACTGAAAATCCCCATATCTGGTAACGATAGGGTCATTCAATAACTGAAAAACATGTCTGAGCAATACGCAATGGCGCGCAATCCTGTAACGAAAGGTACAACACTCAGGGACAGTTACACCCGCGGGGAACTGTAGAGGCCCTCCCCAAGGCAGAAGGCCCGGGACAATAGGGCACGAGCACATTCTCAAATAAACATCTAGACTCTGCAGACAAACAATCGTCAACAATATGTGGAAGTGAAAACGTGCTGCAACCTCCGGGGGGGAAACATGCCACCCTGCATGGAGGAATTAGAAACTGGGTTACCCGCATGTGTAGAAGTATGAATTGGTAGGGAACTCGTCTCTCGGAGGACAGGACCCCAAGAGGCGGATGGCTCAGCAGTCCCTTGATTCGCTGAGCCTGAGAAACCAGACACTCTGAAATGGCAAACGGAACAAAACTGGTTGACATGTGTCAACGAGGCCAATCCAGATTCGTCACCGGACACAGAATCTGAAACTGAAATCAAAATAGTCTCGGTATCAGAATTCTCTGTAACTGAATCTGAAATGAGCACAGTCTCAGCATCAGAATCCTCCATAACTGAATAGAGGAAATATCAATATGGACTAAAGTATGAAAAACAAAAGGCATCTGACACCCACAATGGCTGGAGCACTCACCACCTCCTATGACCAGACCCCTGCGGACTAGAATATCTCCTTTGCCACACGGTCAGGAATGCAAAAATGGGGAACGGAACGGAACCACGCCCAAACACAAGGTGAACCGAATAGTCCAAAAAAGTGCGCCCAACCAAAAGGCTGCATCACTTCCAAAGGCCTCCAAGTTCCAACCACGAGCCCATAAACATCACACATAAGCAGCTTGAATCACATAGCAAACATGATTATAAACCCCCCTGTTCAATAACCCCCCTCAGGAGATATTAACCCTCGATTCCAAGATACTAACAGAGACTAACTGAGACCCTTATGTCATGTAGTTAGACCTGCAAAGGTGTGTAACCACTCGGGAAAACATTCACATTACAGTACATAGATAAAGTAAAATGAAACGATCTTACTGGAATCTACGCCGTGGAACAGACACAAAAGTAATGAATGCAGCTGTGGACTCTTTCCATTTAAGAAGAGTATATAAATATATAGGCATGTCTTACATTACAACAGAACCTAAGCGCAGCGAAGGGGGTAAGTAGCGCAGCGATTGCAGCATTTTAAAAAATATATATGTATATGAATATATACATATATATTTATGTGTTAATATATGTATATACACATATTAACACAGAAATATATATGAATATAAGCATATATACAGTATATATATATTTACTGGGAACATACAGTTCCCATAGACCGCAATGTAAAGGCACTTTTCAGTGCCGTTTTTTTTTTCTAAAACCCCACACCTGAAAACTTTAAAGCCCCAAAACCACCCGCCACGCGCCCATCACGCCCACACTCTGCCGGCCTCGGCCTGCCCTACCCGCTCCTGCCCACCTTCTCTGCTATCTGATCCTTGACTGATCCTTCCTTACGGCGAGGTATGTTTGTCTCATGCTGCAGTCTCTACTGCGCATGAGTGCATCGAACAAACATACCTGGCCTTTTATAATATAGGATAATGCCCTCTATTTTGAGGGCATTTGATGCACATTTAGAATTTTCTGAGCACTAATTGCTATCGCAATTTGCCCATTTTGCGGGTGTGCAATCAGTTAGCACTCCACTTGTAATCTAGCCCTTAGTGTTTAATTTACCTTTAATGATACTTTCTATGCTTGATAATTGCTATTAACAGTGTTACCACTAATACAATTTATTGTTTGATATACAGTGCAATGTGCAGGACACATCTGTTATTCTTCAATGTGGTCCCAGGTATATATTTGTGTGTCTTATATTCTTCTATCTTATGAGATTTTACTTATTTCAAGTTTCTCTAATCTTATTATGCATCACCCTAGTACATTATGACATCTCTCTGTGATATAGCAACTGGTGAATGTGTTTAATCTAGTTTCCATGACAACACATGACATTTCTTCTGTAGGGGGACGGGTCTAAGAATTTAAAAATGTATACGCCACTTAGCTCCGATTGGTTTAAAGCAGGGGAGTCTGTTCCCCAAAAAGTCACCCTAATGAAATAATTATTGTAATAGAATCCAGCGTGTCCGGATTGATTGTAGCATATCTATCTGACACCCTGGTTGTTGTGCTATTTGTAGGTGCGAGTGCAGAGCCTTTTATAGCATAAAAGCTGTAATTCTATTTTAGAATTAGAGAACTGGGAACCATGTTTTTATAAAGCTAGAACTAATAACAATGTGTTATTGTACCAATCGTAAAAATGAGACACTCTTTACCATCAGATGATGTAAAATTTTTCATCTGCTTTGTCATCTCAAAGTCCATCGTGTCCTCTTCTGTCTTCACCACTAAACCTTCTGGTAAAACTGGTGGAAAATCTGTCAAAAAGGAGTGAGAAACCCATGATGTATATCTGGCACTGGTGGGAGTTAATTTGTTATATTGCCATATAATTTAGATAACAAAATGTAAGTAATAAACAGTTACTGATGAATCCTTTAACCCTTCACAGAACGGGTAATTGCTTTATAGAACCGACATCTAATACAGTTGGTAAAGACAAAGACTATGGGATCCAGGTACAAAGCAGGGAATGCTGCTATAGAGCTCCTTTGAGACGGCTTTCTGCTGCTTTTTTATCATCTCTGCACGTTTTTTGAGGGTGATTGACAGGCACTGGTAGTGCACGAGCACAGTGCTACATAAGCAAATGCTTGCGCAATAGCAATCATTTGTTTGTCCGCTGCCCTTTCATTGTGAAGCCGACTTGAGAACCTGTCTGCACAATGCTTTGTACACGGGGCCCTATTTAACATCACAGCAATGATCCTTAGAAACAAATATCTTTGTATTCTCATTATTTATAGTATTGATCAGCAAATGGTTTAAGAACTGGAGCTGCTCGTTCAGATATGTTCATCTGGCTCCCAGAAGTGAATTGCTGCACCTTTTATAAAAGGATGCCAAGAGAATGAAGCAAACTTGATTATAAAAGCAAAATTGGAAAATTGTATAAAATGCTGGGGGGGGGGAATGAATTTTGAAAGTAACATACAAAGTAACAATCATACCATAGCAGCCCTACTGTGCACTGCCCCTTGTTAGGTAATGTAGCCCATTGATATCTACTTTTCAGACTGAATAGCAACAAAATGATGGACATATTTAGAATTCCTAGGAGTTAAGAGCAATAAAACATTGATTGAAATTGAAGACTAAGACTAAACCGTTTGAGTATTGAGGAGACTTCATACAGTAACCTAAGACTAGAGTCTGTTAATACCAGACACCCCTTTCCTTAGAAAACTCCTGATCACTACCAAGCAGATGAGGGATGACAGATTACAAATACTGTGAAAAATAAGGAACATACAACTTGATTTACAGAGGCTATAGGTGGAGCAGAGAAACACTGGTCACACGCAGATAAAGGAAAAACAACACACTATTCAAAAATCCAACAAAGTTCAGATTGGTTCTCATGATGTTCCTAATTCTCAGATTCACGGAGCCAAGAGATGAGGTCAGGGTGTAGCTTTACCCCTGCAGTATAAATAGGAAGTGTGTGAGAGAAATGCAAACTCATACCCCCCCCCCAACAGTCCCGATTTTCGCGGGACAGTCCAGATTTTAGGGGTCTGTCCCACTGTTCCGGGTTGCTAGCCATCTGTCCCGCATTGCCCCATGCATTAAAAAAAATATTTTTATTATTTTTAAATCCTATTGGGCCCATACTCAGAAGCAGCTGGCTTTTCTCTCCCAGTTTTATATACCCTCCCTGTGGAAAAGGAATGGTGTGTGGGTTAAGCAGGAGTAAGAAGGCTGTATACCCTCTGACCTCAGGTAATGGTGACCTCTAGCCCCTGGTAGTGATAATACTAGCATGCCTTTAGTTTTATACAATGAGCAGTGCTAACACCAGGGTAATGAACAGTGGCAGTCTCAGACTGACAGCTAATGTGCTTGCCAACCCCAGGACCCCATATAATGAATTACAGATACCCATATATTATGTAGAGTGTGTGTCTATAAGTGTGTGTGTGTATCTGCATGTATAAGTGTATGCTATGTAGTGTGTGTATCTGCATGTATAGGTTTAAGCTGTAGTGGGTGTGTGTGCACGTATAAGTGTATGCGATGAAGTGTGTGTGTATCTGCATGTATAAGTGTGTGTGTGTATCTGCATGTATAAGTGTATACTATGTAGTGTGTGTGTATCTGCATGTGTGTGTATCTGCATGTATCTGTATGTATAAGTGTATGCTGTGTGTGTGTGTGTGTATCTGCCTGTATAAGCTTATGATATGTAGTGTGTGTGTATCTGCATGTGTAAGTGTAAGCTATGTAGTGTGTGTGTGTGTGTATCTGCCTGTATAAGTTTATGATATGTAGTGTGTGCGTGTGTGTATCTGCATGTATAAGTGTAAGCTATGTAGTGTGTGTGTGTGTATCTGCATGTGTAAGTGTATGCTATGTAGTGTGTTACTGTGCATGTTTGTTGACTTTAAAGGCCAGAATCTAGAATATTAAATGGGAATGCAGAGAGCATTTTTAAAGAATCTATTATTAAATTTCCAATTAAGATAAAAATATTTAGCACTGTCTCTGCAAAGGCTAATTAAATAAAGAGTGCACATAGCTATACTAGTGGTTTGAGCTTGTGTATACTATGTAGTGTGTGTGCGTATCTGCCTGTATAAGCGTATGATATGTAGTGTGTGTATCTGCATGTGTAAGTGTAAGCTATGTAGTGTGTGTGTGTATCTGCCTGTATAAGTTTATGATATGTAGTGTGTGCGTGTGTGTATCTGCATGTATAAGTGTAAGCTATGTAGTGTGTGTGTATCTGCATGTATAAGTGTATGCTATTTAGTGTGTGTATCTGCATGTATAAGTGTATACTATGTAGTGTGTGTGTATCTGCATGTGTAAGTGTATGCTATGTAGTGTGTGTGTATCTGCATGTGTAAGTGTATGCTATGTAGTGTGTGTGTATCTGCATGTATAAGTGTAAGCTATGTAGTGTGTGTGTGTGTGTGTATCCTATGTAGTGTGTGTGTATCTGCATGTATAAGTGTAAGCTATGTAGTGTGTGTGTGTGTGTGTATCTGCATGTGTAAGTGTATGCTATGTAGTGTGTGTGTGTGTATCTGCATGTGTAAGTGTATGCTATGTAGTGTGTGTGTGTATCTGCATGTGTAAGTGTATGCTATGTAGTGTGTTACTGTGCATGTTTGTTGACTTTAAAGGCCAGAATCTAGAATATTAAATGGGAATGCAGAGAGCATTTTTAAAGAATTTATTATTAAATTTCCAATTAAGATAAAAATATTTAGCACTGTCTCTGCAAAGGCTAATTAAATACAGAGCTCACTATACTTGTGGTTTGAGCTTATGTATGATTTGCTGCCTAAGAGTATTAAAATATATGACTTTATTTAGAATTTTATTTTTTATTACTTTGGTCTTATGATTTTGTTTTAATCCCCGTCCCTGCTCCTGCCCACCACATTTAATTTTTTTTTTCCATGGGGTGGGGGGCTTTGGGCCTGTCTCTTTTTTGAATTTTGAAATGTTGGGAGGTATGCAAACTACTCTCCAGAACCTTCATACTAAATCTTCAAAGCATGCAGCCCAGTTTTATTGAATGAGACAAAAAAACAATAGTATGTTATGACTATATGAAAACCCAAATGATTGCAACACACTCTGCATCTGCATTAAAAAAAAGGAACAGCAGCTGGTTTAGCTTTTAAATTACAAGATCAGTACCATGTACACCTTAGGGCCTACACAGATGGTTATCTCCTGGGGCCTACACAGATGGTTATCTCCTGGGGCCAACACAGATGGTTATCTCCTGGGGCCAACACAGATGGTTATCTCCTGGGGCCAACACAGATGGTTATCACTTGAGGCCTACACAGATGGTTATCTCCTGGGGCCTACACACAGATGTTTATCACTTGAGGCCTACACAGATGGTTATCTCCTGGGGCCTAAAAAGATGTTTATCACTTGAGGCCTACACAGATGGTTATCTCCTGGGGCCTACACAGATGGTTATCTCCTGGGGCCTACACAGATGTTTATCACTTGAGGCCTACACAGATGGTTATCTCCTGGGGCCTACACAGATGGTTATCTCCTGGGGCCAACAAAGATGGTTATCTCCTGGGGCCAACAAAGATGGTTATCTCCTGGGGCCAACACAGATGGTTATCTCCTGGGGCCTACACAGATGGTTATCTCCTGGGGCCTACACAGATGGTTATCTCCTGGGGCCTACACAGATGGTTATCTCCTGGGGCCTACACAGATGGTTATCTCCTGGGGCCTACACAGATGGTTATCTCCTGAGGCCTACACAGATGGTTATCTCCTGGGGCCTACACAGATGGTTATCTACTGGGGCCTACACAGATAGTTATCTCCTGGGGCCTACACAGATAGTTATCTCCTTGGTCCTACACAGATGAGTATCTCCTGGGGCTTACACAGATGGTTATCTCCTGGGGCCTACACAGATGGTTATCTCCTGGGGCCTACACAGATGGGTATCTCCTGGGGCCTACATAGATGGTTATCTCCTGGGGCCTACACAGATGTTTATATCCTGGGGCCTACACAGATGGTTATCTCCTGGGGCCTACACAGATGGTTATCTCCTGAGGCTTACACAGATGGTTATCTCATGGGGCTTACGGGCTTGCACAGATGGTTATCTCCTGGGGCCTACATAGATGGTTATCTCCTGGGGCCTACACAGATGTTTATATCCTGGGGCCTACACAGATGGTTATCTCCTGGGGCCTACACAGATGGTTATCTCCTGAGGCCTACACAGATGGTTATCTCCTGAGGCCTACACAGATGGTTATCTCCTGGGGCTTACACAGATGGTTATCTCATGGGGCTTACGGGCTTGCACAGATGGTTATCTCCTGGGGCTTACAGGCTTACACAGATGTTATCTCCTGGGGCTTACACAGATGGTTATTTCCTGGGCTTACACAGATGGTTATCTCCTGGAGCCTACACAGATGGTAATCTCCTGGGGCCTACACAGATGGATATCTTCTGGGGCCTACACAGATGGTTATTGGTCAGCACCGGCCATGCAAAAACTTCCTGTCATTCAAGCTACTCCTACAACATGTCTACTGTTGTACCTGGAAGTGTATTATAAGTGCTTATCGTAACCTTAAAAAAGCTCTAAAGTCACATTTTTAACCCATTTTGGGTTAGGCTACAAGTGGTGCTTAATAAGTAGTACAGGGTGCGTTATCTGTTGCATGACCTTGAACAAGAATAATGCACAATCTGCTATTATACAAGTGGGTCGTTAAATATTTTATGTTTAACAAATATATTCTATTAGAAACTTTGGAAAATGTTTTTAAAGATGAGATAATTCTTACCATTGGCTGTGTAACCTAAAGTGACATTTTTTATTCTTAATGAGGTCACATGCTCCTCAGTATCCGACTCTTCTGTCTTCACCTCTAAACTCTCTGGTACAACCACTGGAAAACCTGTACCCAACGGAATGAAAACCAATCACATTTAGGTGGGGGTCTCATCTTAATATATGCCCTATAATATTGCTGTAATACAGTGGGAAAAACTGTTGTCAGAAACTTCTTACTCAAATACATATGTAATGTATCCATCACCGCAGCAAGATCCCTCACATTTCTCTTTAAGAGACCAATTCTCAAAAACTTTGCTGTAGAGAAATTATTGTGCAGAATTAAGCAAATGTGATTACAGAAGTAAATTAGAAAGCCGTTTAAAGTTGTTAGCACTATCTTAATTGTGAATCTTGGGTTTCATGTCCCTTTAACCTGTACTTACTTATGGCTAGATCATAAGTGGCATGCTAACTGTTGAGCGCAAGCAAAAAGGGGTTTATCACGGCTCTTTGCGCGATAGATGTAGCACGCTTATGTTACCTGTTGAAAGTAAATGCGTTTGCCTGAGTGCAATCGTATTTAACGCGCGTTGGGATAGCGTGATTTTTAGAGCTCTGGTTAAAGTGATGGTAAATCTGAGCGTTTAAAAAAAAGCTAGGATTTACCATCACTAAAAATAAACTGGAGATTCATTGATCACTTATTAAAAAAAGGGTGCTGAATGCACCCCGTCTGTGCCACCGCTGCAGCTCGCTAAAGTCAGAGCCTCCGGCCGCCCACGGCAAAATGCTCTTTACCAATGAGTTGACGTTTCCACCTCTAAACCAATAGCAATGCTAGCATACAGAACACTATCAGATGACACGCACGGCTATTGGTTTAGAAGTGGAAACGTCACCTCATTGAGACTAGTGTGCTTGGCTTTACCATCACTTTAAAGGGACAGTCTACAATAGCATTTGTACTGTTTTAAAAGATAGATAATCTCTTTATTACCCATTCCCCAGTTTTGCACAACCAACATAGTTATATTAATATACGTTTTACCTCTGTGATTACCTTGTATCTAAGCATCTTCTGACAGCCCCCTAATCACATGACTGTGACTATTTCAAATCTTTTAAGTTGCATTTAGTACTTTGTTGTGCTAACTCTTAAAAATAACTCCCGGGCTTGAACACATTGTTATCTATATTTCTCATATGAACTAGCAGTCTCCTGTTGTGAAAAGCAAATACAAAAGCATGTGATAAGAGGCTGTCAGCAGTGGCTTAGAAACCGGCAGAAATTTAGAGGTTTAAATGTTATAAAGTATATTAATATAATAATGTTGGTTGTGCAAAGCTGGGGAATGGGTAGTAAAGGCGTTACCTATCTTTTTAAACAATAACAATTTTTGTATAGACTGTCTCTTTAACTGTTACGCAAGACAAAAAAATGCCACAAAACACATAAAAAATACTCGTTTACTCGTAATCTAGCCCTTATAGTTTAGTATACATTATCCATCTGTCAGTTAAAGAAAAGTTTTTAACTTTGAACAAATATTACCCACATACAGCTGGTGAGATAAATTAGTGAGAGCTGCAGGTGTAAAATGCTTAAATAATATGAGGACTGTAAAAAAAAGCTTCAGACATACACAGGGAACTCCCCTGTCCCTGTTACTCTCTGAAACTGACAGGCTTATTTCACATACAAAAAATACAAAATACAATGGAATTTGTAAAAAATATATAGAAACCAGATATAATCAGAATTTGTTAAATAACAATCATAAACTCACAGCTGTATACAAAGTCTAAATGTATTAAAATACAAAATAGAATGTGCAAAGCTTGAATATAATGAAACTCAAAGAACAAAGTCTAAAACTGAACTAAATCAAAACATAAATCAATAAGAGTAAACAAAACGTTCATATCGTGCAGTACTACATTGTACTGAGCTTGTCTCTACTTCCCATCCTGAGATAATAGAAACGTCCTTTGGAAAGATACAACAACATTTGCCTTTCTAGAATCTTTTAAAAGAACTAGTAGTGTGGGAGGATGAATTCAGATAATCTCATCTGAGCAGAGAGTGTTAGAGAATTGGCTCATGAAGGAGTTTTCTCTGCATTTTTGGATGTAAAGGATTGACAAGCACAGAACAGTAAAATACTGTATGTTTTGTGTTCCATTTTCTAAGGTAGGCTGAGAAATGGGCATGTACAATATAACTGCTGCTTTATAGTGCTTAAGACACATGCACGTTAAGCTGGTCTGCCATCTTAAACTGAGACTGAATAACAAAACACAGACATGGTGAATGGTCTCTTCTGCAGGCTCGCTATGATGTTAATCAGGTAAGAACTCACAAATACCACTAGTCCTCATTTTTTTATAGAGGAACAGACAAAAACTTTGTTGAAGACACTTTGAGATGTCACAATCCTAAAAATGAAGAGCCATAAACTCATCATGGAAGTCTACAGCTACAGACCTAGAGAAATTGAAATGATATTGATAGATGAGACGATGAACATAGTAATTCTTGAGGTATATCGTATGCTGAAACTAAACAACAGTGACAGGAGACAGGGTTTACATTTGGAAATATGGAATACTCAGAAATGTGTCCAATTATTTCAAGACTTGCGCTTGAAGCTAGACATATGCAACTATATAGATTTTGTATTTCATTATGTAAATAAATAAGTTACCATCTCTGTACGGCATTCTTAAGTTCCAGAACTGGATATATTAGGGCAGAAGTGGTCTATAGATCCAGTATGAAACAAATGACGGAAACAGAGATTTGTAATTCATTTGTGTAAGAAATGCTGAATATTTGCACAGATCTAATGAAAAACTCTGGAATAAAACTGATGGCCATGCTCCATAGTGACAACAGGAAGGATTCCTATCAGTTCTTCAAAAAAAACCTAAACTAACATTATAGCATGACATTAGAATAGCTTCAGGGCTATGAACATTATGATCCTTTCTGGTCAAGTAGGATCATGATCTGCTTACAGAAATGTATGTCCATCCCATGAATAAATAAGAAGTATCAAATAACCCTGAAAGTTTAAAAAAATGTATCGGAAGTAGCTTATTTTCCTCACTTCAGATCACAAACAAGACGTAATTGGTGGCGGACCGATAATGTGATTCTGTACTAGAACCTTGAGTTTTATTTTGCTTAAAGGGATACTTAACCCAAATTGTTTCTTTCATGATTCAGAAAGAGCAGCAATTTTCTAATTTACTCCTATTATCAATTTTTCTTCGGTCTCTTGCTATCTTTATTTGAAAAGCAAGAATCTAAGCTAAGGAGCCGGACCATTTTTGGTTCAGAACGCTGGATAGCGCTTGCTGATAGGGGGTACAAAGTTTATTTAGCTACCAATCAGCATGCGCAACCCAGGTGCTGAACCAAAAACGGTGCGGCTCCTAAGCTTACAATAATGTTTTTCAAATAAAGATAGCAAGAGAACAAAGAAAATTTGATATGATAAAATTGCTGCTCTATCTAAATCATGAAAGAAACAATTTGGGTTTAGTGTCCCTTTAATGCTTCTATAAGAGCTTCTAATATACTGCAGTTTATTTATTAGATGATTCAGAACATATTTCATATCATATAAACATTATTTTGTTATAGTTTCAGTTTTTCCGAAGACAACAATAAAGAAATGGTGTTATTTATTAAACACACAGATAACAAGGAAACATTAGAGCCCCGGAACAAGATTAAAAGATACTCACTATCAGCAGTAAATGTATCAACTTCACACTTTATGATGGTTAAATGACCTTCTGAGTCTGTCTCTTCTTCCTCTGGTTTCACCTCTAATGTCTCTGAAAAAGTCACTGGAGATCCTGATGAGAAGGAATAGGAAAGCTTTTATGTGTTGTGGGCAGCTTATCTCTTATGGACCTCTACGAAAACATGTTAGGAAGCCAGTGTTACTTGTTTGTGAATAAAGCGGTACACAATTGTGATTGGTTATTCTATTAAATTTGCAATTGAGAAATGAGAGGAGCAGTTCTACTTAACGGGACGTCTAGACCCAATACTTATTCTTTATTACTTATTGTTACATACCAGACAAGCTTCTACTTGTAAGAAGTACATGAAACTTTATACAGGTAGCCCTCAGTTTACGCCGGGGTTAGGTTCCAGAAGGAATGGTTGTAAATCGAAACCGTTGTAAATTGAAACCCAGTTTATAAAGTAAGTCAATAGGAAGTGAGGGAGTTAGGTTCCAGGTCCCTCTCAAAATTGGCATAAGTAGCACCTAATACATTATTTTTAAAGCTTTGAAATGAAGACTTTAAATGCTAAACAGCATTATAAACCTAATAAAATAATCACACAACAGAGAATATATAATTAAACTAAGTTAAATGAACAAAAACATTTGCTAAACAGCATTATAAACCTAATAAAATAATCACACAACACAGACTTTACCTTTTCTGCAAACAGTTCTTTATATGCATTCCAATCTGGACTGATTTATAGACAGGAAGATCTTGTTCCTTTGCAAGCTGCTCAATAGATCTGGTTAAACTTATTAATTTCAGCTTGCTTGGTTTGCATATCTTTGCTGAAACACAAGCGGACAGCTCAACCTACTGGCTATTTTAATAAATGCACTGCTTCTCAATACTTTTCAATAGCAGTCACATGACTGAAAAAAAAGGTTGTTATTCTGAAACGGTGCAAATTGAACTGTTGTAAACCAAGGGCCACCTGTATATGTCATATCACACCTCTACCTTTAACTACTGATCTCCTCCCACCTCTTCAACCTACTTAAGGAGCATCAGGAGACTTACACATTGTTTGAATATTAGCAAGCAGTACTGATTTCCTTCCACTTTAGTGTTTGCTCTGAGCTTCTAAAGTAGTCTCCTTTCTACAGACAGAACTGCCTTATCCGCCTTCTCTCCCTGCTGCCTTGCAAGGACATTATCATTTACTAAGGGTTTACCTGTTTCAAGCCTTCATATCTGCTTGTTGTTTTTATGCCGATCTCGGATAAAGCAAACATTACCGGAACCAAGTGTGTCTCTGTTATAAGAGAACTTATAACAGAGACACATGGGGAAGGTTCTCACCATCAGCTGTAGAGGAAACATTTTGTGTCTGAGTTGTCATCTCAGTGTCCATTGTGTCCTCTTCTGTCTTCACCTCTAAACCTTCTGCTGGAAAATCTGTCAGAGAGGAGTAGGAGACCCTCATGTATATTTGCCAATGTGGCTCAATTTGTTTAATAAAAAACACAGCAAAGCTCATAAGCAACTAATATCATTTATATCATAGTATTCTCATTATGCTTATTGTTGTTCCAGGTGTAAGACTTATGCTTATCCCTGATGTCCCCCACAGTGTTTGTCTTTACCACCTCCAATGGAAATGTATTCCATGAATCAACCACCCAGTAAAGAAACAGTTCAGATAATTACTCCTGAACCTACAACCCCATATCTTGAGATCATGTCCCCTTGTTCTTGCATTGCTTATTTTATGAAAATTACTTATAGCCTCAGCTTTATTACACCCTTTAATAAACTTGAAAGTTTCTATCATATCCCCTCTCATCAATATATATTTAGGCCATTTGTGTCTCTCCTGGTAAGTTTTATTTTTTTAGACCAAGCACTATTTTAATGAGCCTTCTTTGAACAGATTCCAGCTTATTTATATCCTTCTGCAGATATGGACTCCAGAACTGCACACAATACTCAAGATTAGGTCAAACTAGTGGTCTGTATCATGACATAAGAACCTTACTATTTCTGCTTCAAAGACCTTTACTTATACAACCGCACATTGTAATGGCTTATCCTGCTACATCCCCGCATTGTTTATTAAATTTTAAATCATTCAAAATGATAATTCCAACATCAAATTACTCTTTGTAACAGTCAGTAAATCATTGTCTATTATTAACATTTGGATGTTCTGTTCTGTCTGAGTCACAAAATAAATTGTTTAGTTTTCATATCCCGTTAACACCTATATTTTCTTTAGCATCTGTCTCTACCTACAACCCTAGCACCAAACTCCTTTTGCTTGAGTATCTGGTGTGGACCAACTAACAGTTGTCAAGAGAGATTACAAATACCCATAAATAATGAGCACAAAACCTGATTTCCTGCTTCAGCAATGATGTGCTGTATCTGGGTAACCAGAAATGGTGGGGACATTAAAAAACAGTTAAAGGGACATGAAACCCAATCACCTAGATTACGAGTCTTGCGTTAGCCTTAAAAAGCAGCGTTGAGAGGTCCCAACGCTGCTTTTTAACGCCCGCTGGTATTACGAGTCTGGCAGGTACAGGTGTACCGCTCACTTTTCTTCCACGACTCGAGCATACCGCAATTGCGTATACCATCTTTTCCATGGGATTTGCCTAATGCTGGTATTACGAATCTTGGAAGAAGTGAGCGGTAGACCCTCTCCTGTCAAGACTTCTACCGCATTTAAAAGTCAGTAGTTAAGTGTTTTATGTGCTAACGCCGTAACATAAAACTCTTAACTAAAGTGCTAAAAAGTACACTAACACCCATAAACTACCTATTAACCCCTAAACCGAGGCCCTCCCGCATCGGAAACTTTAATAAATATATTAACCCCTAATCTGCCGACCGGACATAGCCGCCACTTTAATAAATATATTAACCCCTAAACCGTCGCACTCCCGCCTCGCAAACACTAGTTAAATATTATTAACCCCTAATCTGCCGTCCCTAACATCGCCGACACCTACATACATTTATTAACCCCCTAATCTGTTACCCCCAACGTCGCCGCTACTATATTAAAGGTATTAACCCCTAAACCTATGTCTAAACCTAACCCTAACCGCCCCTAACTTAAATATAATTTAAAATAATCTAAATAAAATTACTACAATTAAATAAATTAATCCTATTTAAAACTAAATACTTACCTATAAAATAAACCCTAAGCTAGCTACAATATAACTAATAGTTACATTGTAGCTAGCTTAGGGTTTATATTTATTTTAAAGGCAACTTTGTATTTATTTTAACTAGGTACAATAGTTATTAAATAGTTATTAACTATTTAATAACTTCCTAGTTAAAATAAAGACAAATATACCTGTAAAATAAATCCTAACCTAAATTACAATTACACCTAACACTACACTATCATTAAATAAATTACCTAAACTACCTACAATTAATTACAATTAAATTAAATAAACTAAAGTACAAAAAAAAAACCCCCACTAAATTACAGAAAATAAAAAAAGAATTACAAGATTTTTAAACTAATTACACCTAATCTAATCCCCCTAATAAAATAAAAAAGCCCCACAAAATAATAAAATTCCCTACCCTATACTAAATTACAAATAGCCCTTAAAAGGGCCTTTTGTGGGGCATTGCCCCAAAGTAATCAGCTCTTTCACCTGTAAAAAAAAAAAAATACAATACCCCCCCAACATTACAACCCACCACCCACACACCCAACCCTACTCTAAAACCCACCCAATCCCCCCTTTAAAAAAACCTAACACTACCCCCCTGAAGATCTCCCTACCTTGAGCCGTCTTCACCCAGCCGGACACAAGTGGTCCTCCAGAGGGGCAGAAGTCTTCATCCGATCCGGGCAGAAGAGGTCCTCCAAGTGGCAGAAGTCTTCATCCAGGAGGCATCTTCTATCTTCATCTATCCGGAGTGGAGCGGCTCCATCTTCAATCCTGCCGACACTGAGCCATCCTCTTCAAACAAAGTCCAAGCGTAGAATGAAGGTTCCTTTAAATGACGTCATCCAAGATGGCGTTCCTTGAATTCCGATTGGCTGATAGGATTCTATCAGCCTATCGGAATTAAGGTAGGAAAAATCCTATTGGCTGATTGGATCAGCCAATAGGATTGAGCTCGCATTCTATTGGCTGATTGGAACAGCCAATAGAATGCAAACTCAATCCTATTGGCTGATCCAATCAGCCAACAGAATTGAACTTCAATCCTATTGGCTGATTGGATCAGCCAATAGGATTTTTCTTACCTTAATTGGAACAGCCAATAGAATGCAAACTCACTCCTATTGGCTGATCCAATCAGCCAACAGGATTGAACTTCAATCCTATTGGCTGATTGGATCAGCCAATAGGATTTTTCTTACCTTAATTCCGATTGGCTGATAGGATTCTATCAGCCAATCGGAATTCAAGGGACGCCATCTTGGATGATGTCATTTAAAGGAACCTTCATTCTTCGCTTGGACTTCGTTTGAAGAGGATGGCTCAGCGTAGGCTGGATTGAAGATGGACCCGCTCCGCTCCGGATGGATGAAGATAGAAGATGCCATCTGGATGAAGACTTTTGCCGCTTGGAGGACCTCTTCTGCCCGGATCAGATGAAGACTTCAGCCACTCTGGAGGTCCACTTGTGCCCGGCTGGGTGAAGACGGCTCAAGGTAGGGAGATCTTCAGGGGGGTAGTGTTAGGTTTTTTTTGTTGGGGGGGGTATTGTATTTTTTTTACAGGTGAAAGAGCTGATTACTTTGGGGCAATGCCCCGCAAAAGGCCCTTTTAAGGGTTATTTGTAATTTAGTGTAGGGTGGGGAATTTTATTATTTTGGTGGGCTTTTTTATTTTATTAGGGGGATTAGATTAGGTGTAATTAGTTTAAAATTCTTGTCATTCTTTTTTTTCCCTGTAATTTAGTGTTTGTTTTTTTTTGTAATTTAGTTTATTTATTTAATTGTAATTAATTGTAGGTAGTTTAAGTAATTAGTTTAATTATAGTGTAGTGTTAGGTGTAATTGTAACTTAGGTTAGGGTTTATTTTACAGGTACTTTTGTACTTATTTTAACTAGGAAGTTATTAAATAGTTAATAACTATTTAATAACTATTCTACCTAGTTAAAATAAATACAAAGTTGCCTGTAAAATAAATATAAACCCTAAGCGAGCTACAATGTAACTATTAGTTATATTGTAGCTAGCTTAGGGTTTATTTTATCGGTAAGTATTTAGTTTTAAATAGGATTAATTTATTTAATTATGGTAAATTTATTTTGTTTAATTTAAATTATATTTAAATTAGGGGGGGTAAGGGTTAGACTTTTATAATAGATTTAGGGGTTAATACATTTATAATAGTGGCGGCGACGTTGACGGCGGCAGATTAGGGGTTAATACATTTTATATAGTTGCGGCGACGTTGGGGGGGCAGATTAGGGGTTAATAACTATAATGTAGGTGTCGGCGATGTTGGGGGCAGTAGGATTAGGGGTTCATAAGTATAATGTAGGTGGCGGCGGTGTCCGGAGCGGCATATTAGGGGTTAATAATATAATGCAGGTGTCAGCGATAGTGGGGACGGCAGATTAGGGGTTAATAAGTGTAAGATTAGGGGTGTTTAGACTCGGGGTTCATGTTAGGGTGTTAGGTGCAGACATAAAATTAATTTCCCCATAGGAAACAATGGGGCTGCGTTAGGAGCTGAATGCTGCTTTTTGCACGTGTTTTTTCAGCCAGCTCAGCCCCATTGTTTCCTATGGGGAAATCGTGCACGAGCACGTTTAGCCAGCTCATCGCTGACTTAAGCAGCGCTGGTATTGAGGTGAGATGTGGAGCTAAATTTTGCACTACGCTCTCCCTTTTGCGGCTAACGCCAGGTTTAAAAAACCTGTAATACCAGCATTGTCTTAAGTGAGCGGTGGGAAAAAAACATAATTTATACTTACCTGATAAAAGTATTTCTCTTGTAGTGTATCCAGTCCACGGATCATCCATTACTTATGGGATATTCTCCTTCCCAACAGGAAGTTGCAAGAGATCACCCATAGCAGAGTTGCTATATAGCTCCTCCCCTAACTGCCATATCCAGTCATTCGACCGAAAACATGCAGAGAAAGGAAAAACCATAGGGTGCAGTGGTGACTGTAGTTTAAATGAAAAAATTACCTGCCTTAAAAAGGACAGGGCGGGCCGTGGACTGGATACACTACAAGAGAAATAAATTTATCAGGTAAGTATAAATTATGTTTTCTCTTGTTAAGTGTATCCAGTCCACAGATCATCCATTACTTATGGGATACCAATACCAAAGCTAAAGTACACGGATGATGGGAGGGACAAGGCAGGTACTTAAACGGAAGTTACCGCTGCCTATAAAAACCCTTTCTCCCAAAAATAGCCTCCGAAGAAGCAAAGAATCAAATTTGTTAAATTTGAAAAAGTATAAAACGCAGACCAAGACTCCGTCTTGTAAATCTGTTCAACAGAAGCCTCATTTTTAAAAAGGCCCAAGTGAAAACCATAGCTCTAGTAGAATGAGCTGTAATCCCTTCAGGAGGCTGCTGTCCAGCAGTCTCCTAAGCTAAATGAATTGTGCTTTTTTTAAAACCAAAAGACAGAGAGGTTGCTGAAGTCTTTGACCTCTCCTCTGACCAGAATAGACAACAAACAAGGTGAATGTTTGATGAAGATCTGTAGTAGCTTGTAAGTAAAACTTTAAAGGACGAACCACGTCCAAATTGTGTAATAGATGTTCCTTCTTTGAAGAAGGATAAGGGTACAAGAATGGAACAACAATTTCTTGAGTGATATTCTTGTTAGATACCACCTTAGGTAAAAACCCAGGTTGGTACACAGGACCACCTTATCCGTACGGAGGACCAGATAAGGAGAATTACATTGTAACGCAGATAACTCGGAGACTCTACGAGCCGAGGAAATAGCTACCAAAAAGGAACTTTCCAAGATAAAAGTTTGATATCTATGGAATGAAAAAGGTTCAAACGGAACTCCTTGAAGAACCTTAAGAACCAGGTTTAAGCTCCATGGCGGAGCAACAGTTTTAAACACAGGCTTGGTTCTAACCAAAGCCTGACCAAATGCCTGAACATCTAGAATACCTGCCAGACGCTTGTGCAAAAGAATAGACAGAGTAGAAATCTGTCCTTTTAAGGAACTAGCTGACAACCCTTTTCTCAAAATCATCGTGGAGAAAAGATAATATCCTTGGAATCCCGAATTTACTCCATGAGTAACCCTTGGATTCATAAAAATAAGATATTTACACCATATCTATGTTAATTTTCCTAGAGAAAGGATTTCATGCCTGTATTAAGGTATCAATGACTGACTCGGAGAAGTCATGCTTTGATAACATCAAGCGTTCAGTCTCCAGGCAGTCCATCTCAGATTAGTTATATTTAGATGGTTGAAAGGACCCTGAGGTAGAGGGTCCTGTCTCAGAAACAGAGACTGTGGTGGAAAGGATGACATGTCCACCAGATCTGTATACAAGGTCCTGCGTGGCCACGCAGGCGCTGCCAAAAACACCAAAGCACTCTCCTGCTTGATCTTGTGTAAACACCTCCGGAGGGAATCCCACTCCTCCAGATGAAAAGTCTGACGACTTAGAAAATCCGCCTCCCAGTTCTCAACACCTGGGATATGGATAGCTGACAGACAAGAGAGAGTCTCTGTCCAGTGAATTATTTTAAGACTGCTAACATCGCTAGGAAACTATGTTCCCCCTTGATGGATGATGTAAGCCACAGTCGTGATATTGTCCGACTGAAAAATGATGTACCTCAGAGTTGCTAACTGAGACCAAGTCTGAAGAGCATGGAATACCGCTCCCAGTTCCAGAATATACCTTAGCAGGAGGGTCTCCTCCTGAGTCCACTATCCCTGAGCCTTCAGGGAGTTCCAGACTGTATCCCAACCTAAAAGGCTGGCATCTGTTGTAACAATTGTCCCATCTGACCTGCGGAAAGTCATACCCTTGGACAGATGGACCCGAGATAGTCCCCAGAGAAGAGAATCTCTGGTCTCTTGGTCCAGATTTAACAGGAGAACAAATCTGTGTAATCCCCGTTCCTCTGACTGAGTCTGCATAGTTGCAGCGGTCTGAAATGAAGGCGTGCAAACGGTACTATGTCCCTTGCCGCTACCATTAAGCCAATTACATTCATATACTGAGCCACCAAAGGGCGCGGATGGAATGAAGAACACAACAGAAATTTAGAAACTTTGACAACCTGGACTCCGTCAGGTAAATTTTCATTTCTACAAAATCTATCAGAATCCCTAGGAGGGAAACCCTTGAGATTGGGGATAGAGAACTCTTCCTGTTCACTTTTCCACCCATGCGATCTCAGAAATGCCAGTACTACGTCCGTATGAGACTTGGCAACTTGGATGTTTGACGCCTGTACCAGGATGTCGTCTAAATAAGGGGCCACTTCTATGCCCCGCAGCCTAAGGACCGCCAAAGCGACCCCAGAACCTCTATAAAGATTCTTGGGGCTGTAGTTAACCCTAAAGGAAAGAACTACAAAACTGGTAATGCCTGTTTAAAAAGGCAACCTGAAAAACCGATGGTAATCTTTCTGCATCGTAATGTGAGGATAAGCATCCTTCAAATCCATTGTAGCCCTCTAGTGACTCTCCTGGATCATAGTTAAGATGGTACGAATAGTTTCCAACTTAAATGATGGAATTCTGAAGAATTTGTTTAAGATCTTTAAATCCAAAATAGATTTGAAGGTTCCCTCTCCTTGGGAACCACAAACAGATTTGAGTAAAAACTCTATCCCTGTTCCTCCCCCTGGAACTGGATGGGTCTCGTACACAGTGTAAGAATGCCTCTTTCTTTATCTGGTTTGCAGATAATTGTGAAAGGTGAAATCTCCCCTTCTTTGGGGGAAGCTTTGAAATCCAGAAGATATCTCTGGGATATAATTTCCAATGCCCAGGGATCCTGGGCCTCTCTCTCACGTCCACGCCTGGGCGAAAGATGAAAGTCTGCCCCCTACAGGGTCCGTTAACGGATAGGGAGCCGTTCTACCTGCTGTCTTAGAGGTAGCAGCAGGCTCCTTGGCCTGCATATCTTTGTTCCAGGTCTGGTTGTCACCAGACCGTCTTGGAGTTTCGAAAATTAGACTTTTTTGTTCCTGAGGAAGGGCATTACCTTTTCCTCCAGTGATATTAGTAATAATCTCCTTCAAACCAGGCCCGAATAGGGTCTGCCCCTTGAAAGGGAGTTAAGTAGCTTATTTTTTAAAGTCACGACAGCTGACCATAATATAAGCCCTAGCGCTGTGCGCGCCAGCATAGTAAAAACAGAATTCTTAGCCGTTAGTTTAGTCAAAAGAAAACAAGGCATCAGAAAAAAAGGAATTGGCTAGCTTAAGTGCTCTAAGCTTGTCAAGTATTCATTCAATGGAGTCGCTACCTGTAAAGCCTCAACCAGAGACTCAAACCAGAACGCCGCAGCAGCAGTGACAAAAGCAATGCATGCAAGGGGCTACAGGATAAAACCTTGTTGAATAAACATTTTCTAAAAAAGCACAACTGTCCTCGACAGGGCTAGTGATACGCTTAGCTAGAGTAGAAACTCTTCTCTCCACCTTAGGGACCGTCTGCCATAAGTTCCCGTGTGGTGGCATCTGTTAGAAACAGTTTTCTAAAAATAGGAGGGGAAGAGAACGGCACACCTGGTCTATTCCATTCCTTATTAATAATTTCTGTAAACCTCTTTAGGTATTGAAAGAAACATCAGTACACACCGGCACTGTATAGTATCTATTCAGTCTACACAATTTCTAGCACTGTAATTGTAAACCAGTCATTCAGAGCTGCTAAAACCTCCCTGAGCAACAAGTGGAGGATCTTAAGCATAAATTTTAAATATAGAAATATCGGAATCAGGTTAAATCATCTCCCCTGAATCACAAATATGACCCACTGCATATAGTGAGGCAGTAACAGACATGGTTCTTGACGCATCTGTATGCTCTGTATCTATCCCCAGAGCTATCTCGCTTTCCTTTAATTTCAGGTAGTCTGACTAATACCGCTTCCAGAGTATTATTCATAACTTTCGCCATGTCTTGTAAAATAAACGCTATAAGCGCCCTTGATGTACTAGGCGCCATTTGAGCGTGAATCCCTGGAGCGGGAGTCGAAGAGTCTGACACGTGGGGAGAGTTAGACGGCATAACTTCCCCCTCGACAGAAACCTCTGATAAAATAAACGCTATGGGCGCCCTTGAACCACTTGGCGCCATTTGAGCGTGAGTCCCTAAAGCGGGAGTCAAAGGGTCTGACACGTGGGGAGAGTTAGTCGGCATAACTTCCCCCTCGACAGAATCCTCTGGTGATAATGTTTTTAAAGACAAAAAATGATCTTTATTGTTTAACATGAAATCAGTACATCTGGTACACATTCTAAAATGGGGTTCCACCATGGCTTTTAAACATAATGAACACAGAGCTTCCTCTATGTCAGACATGTTAGAACAGACTAATATTGAGACTAGTAAGCTTGGAAAACACTTTAAATCAAGTTAACAAGCAAATATAAAAAACGTTACTGTGCCTTTAAGAGAAACAAATTTTGTCAGCATTTGAAAAACATTGTAAAAAGGCAGTAAATCAAACGAAATTTTTACAGTATATGTAATAAGTTCACAGAGCATTGCACCCACTTGCAAATGGATGATTAACCCCTTAATGCAAAAAACAGATAAAAAAAAAAACGACAGACGTTTTTTAACAGGTACAACAAAACTGCCACAGCTGAGCTGTGGATTACCTTCCCTATAAACGATTTTGGAAGTCTTTTTAGCCCTTTAGAGATGTCCTGTAGTATTCAAAGGACTGCTGAGGGAATCTGGATGATTCATTTTGTAAATTTAACTGTGCAAAAAAGCTCTAAATTAGATCCCTCCCACTCATATTACAACAGTGGGAAACCTCAGTTAACTGTTGCTATGCAGAAATTAAGCCAGCCATGTGGAAAAATTATGCCCCAATAAACCTTATCACCAATGTATCTCAAAAAAACGATTAAACATGCCAGCAAACGTTTTTAAAACAACCTTCTTTTAAAGAGTATGTATCTCTATTAACCCCTTAACGACACGAGTCGTACAGGGTACGTCGCACACAACCTGGTCTTTAAAGACCAGCGACGTACCCTGTACGACCTAAGTGTTTAAAGCGGCTGGAAGCGATCCTGATCGCTTCCAGCCGCTTTCAAGGTATTGCCGTGATGCCTCGATATTGAGGCATCATGGCAATACCTTTTCTGGCACACCGATGCAGAGAGGGCCACTCTGTGGCCCTCTCTGCATCGGCCAGCGATGGTGCCGATCGTTGGTGGGTGGGAGCAGTTACAGGGAGGAGGGTGGGTGGCCCATCGCTGGGAATCTTATTCTTATTAGTCCCGGTGCTTGCGGGCACGCGCATGGGGGCGGAGCTGCGTGCACGCGCATGTGCGCGTGCCCGTGCGCCCCCGATCTTAACATAGTATTAGGCAGCATAAACGGTCCGGTTGTGGTGGGAGCGGGAGGTGATCCGTGGTGGGAGCGGGTGATGGGGGTTTAATTTTTATTTATAAAAAAGGATCTGGGAGAGGGGGGTGGGGGGTATTGAGGGGGGCCAGCTACACTACAGAAAAAAAAAATTAAAAAATAAATGCACTAAAGTTTGAAAAGTGGGTACTGGCAGACAGCTGCCAGTACCCAAAATGGCACCAAATAGTGAGAGGGGGGAGATTAGAGAGCTGTGTGGGGGGGCTCAGGGAGGTTGGGTGCTATGGGGGGGCTCCTACACAGCAGCATATGTAAATATGCTTGGAAAAAATTAAAACAATTAAAAGAGAGCTTTTATTTTAGTACTGGCAGACTTTCTGCCAGTACTTAAGATGGCGGGGACAATTTTGGGGTGAGGGAGGGAAGAGAACTGTTTGGGAGGGATCAGGGGGTGGGATGTGTTAGGTGGGAGGCTGATCTCTACACTAAAGCTAAAATTAACCCTGCAAGCTCCCTACAAGCTACCTAATTAACCTCTTCACTGCTAGACAAAATCCACGTGTGATGCGCAGCAGCATTTTGCCGCCTTGTAATTACCAAAAAGAAACTCCAAAGCCATATATGTCTGCTATTTCTGAACAAAGGGGATCCCAGAGAAGCATTTACAACCATGTGTGCCATAATTGCACAAGCTGTTAGTAAATAATTTCAGTGAGAAACCTAAAATTGTGAAAAATTTTACGATTTTTTTAATTTGATGGCATTTGGCGGTGAAATGGTGGCATGAAATATACCAAGATGGGCCTTGATCAATACTTGAGGTTGTCTACTACACTACACTAAAGCTAAAATTAACCCTAGAAGTTCCCTACATGCTCCCTAATTAACCCCTTCACTGCTGGGCATAATGCACGTGTGGTGCGCAGTGGTATTTAGCGGCCTTCTAATTACCAAAAAGCAACGCCAAAGCCATATATGTCTGTTATTTCTGAACAAAGGGGATCCCATAGAAGCATTTACAACCATATATGCCATAATTGCACAAGTTGTTTGTAAATAATTTCAGTGACAAACCTAAAGTTTGTGAAAAAATTTGTGAAAAAGTGAACAATTTTTTTTATTTGATCGCATTTGGCGGTGAAATGGTGGCTTGAAATATACCAAAATGGGCCTAGATCAATACTTTGGGATGTCTTCTAAAAAAAATATATACATGTCAAGGGATATTCAAGAATTCCTGAAAGATATCAGTGTTCCAATATAACTAGCGCTAATTTTGAAAAAAAAGTGGTTTGGAAATAGCCAAGTGCTACTTGTACTTATTGCCCTATAACTTGCAAAAAAAGCAAAGATCATGTAAACATTGGGTATTTCTAAACTCAGGACAAAATTTAGAAACTATTTACCATGGGTGTTTTTTGGTGGTTGTAGATGTGTAACAGATTTTGGGGGCCAAAGTTAGAAAAAGTGTGTTTTTTTCCATTTTTTCCTCATATGTTATAATTTTTTTTATAGTAAATTATAAGATATGATAAAAATAATGGTATATTTAGAAAGTCCATTTAATGGTGAGAAAAACGGTATATAATATGTGTGGGTACAGTAAACGAGTAAGAGGAAAATTACAGCTAAACACAAACACAGCAGAAATGTAAAAATAGCCCTGGTCCTTAAGGGAAAGAAATTGAAAAATGGCCTTGGTCCTTAAGGGGTTAATAAGCCTGTCTTGCTTTCCCTGCATTAAGGCTTAAATTAGATTATTTCAGTATCAGCAGCATTTTCATAGTCAATTCCATTCCTTAGAAAATTACTTTACTGCACATACATTAATAAGCCTGCTAACAGTCGCTTACACTGCATTAAGGCTTTACTTATATTAATTTGATAACAGCAGCATTTTCTTAGTCAATTCCATTCCTTAGAAAATTGTTTTACTGCACATACATTAATAAGCCTGCTAACAGTCGCTTTCACTGCATTAAGGCTTTACTTACATTAATTTGGTAACAGCAGCATTTTCTTAGAAAAATATTTTACTGCACATACCTCATTTGCAGGAAAACCCGCACGCTGTCCCCCATCTGAAGTTTACCTCACTCCTCAGAATGTGTGAGAAAACAGCCAGTGGATCTTAGTTACTTCTGCTAAGATCATAGAAAAACGCAGGCAGATTCTTCTTCCAAATACTGCCTGAGAGAAAAACAGCACACTCCGGTGCCATTTAAAAATAACAAACTTTTGATTGAAGAAATAAATTAAGTATAAAACACCACTCCTCTCGCGGACCTCCTTCTATGTTGAGACTTGCAAGAGAATGACTAGATATGGCAGTTAGGGGAGGAGCTATATAGCAACTCTGCTATGGGTGATCTCTTGCAACTTCCTGTTGGGAAGGAGAATATCCCATAAGTAATGGATGATCCGTGGACTGGATACACTTAACAAGAGAAAACAGAATTTATGCTTACCTGATAAATTACTTTCTCCAACGGTGTGTCCGGTCCACGGCGTCATCCTTACTTGTGGGATATTCTCTTCCCCAACAGGAAATGGCAAAGAGCCCAGCAAAGCTGGTCACATGATCCCTCCTAGGCTCCGCCTTCCCCAGTCATTCGACCGACGTAAAGGAGGAATATGCATAGGAGAAATCATATGATCCCGTGGTGACTGTAGTTAGAGAAAATAATTCATCAGACCTGATTAAAAAAACCAGGGCGGGCCGTGGACCGGACACACCGTTGGAGAAAGTAATTTATCAGGTAAGCATAAATTCTGTTTTCTCCAACATAGGTGTGTCCGGTCCACGGCGTCATCCTTACTTGTGGGAACCAATACCAAAGCTTTAGGACACGGATGATGGGAGGGAGCAAATCAGGTCACCTAGATGGAAGGCACCACGGCTTGCAAAACCTTTCTCCCAAAAATAGCCTCAGAAGAAGCAAAAGTATCAAATTTGTAAAATTTGGTAAAAGTGTGCAGTGAAGACCAAGTCGCTGCCTTACATATCTGATCAACAGAAGCCTTGTTCTTGAAGGCCCATGTGGAAGCCACAGCCCTAGTGGAGTGAGCTGTGATTCTTTCAGGAGGCTGCCGTCCGGCAGTCTCATAAGCCAATCGGATGATGCTTTTAAGCCAAAAAGAGAGAGAGGTAGAAGTTGCTTTTTGGCCTCTCCTTTTACCAGAATAAACAACAAACAAGGAAGATGTTTGTCTGAAATCCTTTGTAGCCTCTAAATAGAATTTTAGAGCACGAACTACATCCAAATTGTGTAACAAACGTTCCTTCTTTGAAACTGGATTCGGACACAAAGAAGGTACAACTATCTCCTGGTTAATATTTTTGTTAGAAACAACTTTCGGAAGGAAACCAGGTTTAGTACGCAAAACCACCTTATCTGCATGGAACACCAGATAAGGAGGAGAACACTGCAGAGCAGATAACTCTGAAACTCTTCTAGCAGAAGAAATTGCAACCAAAAACAAAACTTTCCAAGATAATAACTTAATATCCACGGAATGTAAGGGTTCAAACGGAACCCCTTGAAGAACTGAAAGAACTAAATTGAGACTCCAAGGAGGAGTCAAAGGTTTGTAAACAGGCTTGATTCTAACCAGAGCCTGAACAAAAGCCTGAACATCTGGCACAGCCGCCAGCTTTTTGTGAAGTAAAACAGATAAAGCAGAAATCTGTCCCTTCAAAGAACTTGCAGATAATCCTTTCTCCAAACCCTCTTGTAGAAAGGATAGAATCTTAGGAATTTTTATCCTGTTCCATGGGAATCCTTTCGATTCGCACCAACAGATATATTTCTTCCATACTTTATGGTAAATTTTTCTAGTTACAGGCTTTCTAGCCTGAATAAGAGTATCAATGACAGAATCTGAGAACCCACGCTTTGATAAAATCAAGCGTTCAATCTCCAAGCAGTCAGTTGGAGTGAGGACAGATTCGGATGTTCGAACGGACCTTGAACAAGAAGGTCCCGTCTCAAAGGTAGCTTCCATGGTGGAGCCGATGACATATTCACCAGGTCTGCATACCAAGTTCTGCGTGGCCACGCAGGAGCTATCAAGATCACCGAAGCCCTCTCCTGATTGATCCTGGCTACCAGCCTGGGAATGAGAGGAAACGGTGGGAATACATAAGCTAGGTTGAAGGTCCAGGGCGCTACTAGTGCATCTACTAGAGTCGCCTTGGGATCCCTGGATCTGGACCCGTAGCAAGGAACCTTGAAGTTCTGACGAGACGCCATCAGATCCATGTCTGGAATGCCCCATAATTGAGTTATGTGGGCAAAGATATCCGGATGGAGTTCCCACTCCCCCGGATGAAATGTCTGACGACTCAGAAAATCCGCTTCCCAATTTTCCACTCCTGGGATGTGGATTGCAGACAAGTGGCAGGAGTGAATCTCCGCCCATTGAATTACTTTGGTCACTTCTTCCATCGCCAGGGAACTCCTTGTTCCCCCCTGATGGTTGATATATGCAACAGTCGTCATGATGTCTGATTGAAACCTTATGAATTTGGCCTTTGCTAGTTGAGGCCAAGCCTTGAGAGCATTGAATATCGCTCTCAGTTCCAGAATGTTTATCGGGAGAAGAGATTCTTCCCGAGACCATAGACCCTGAGCTTTCAGGGATTTCCAGACCGCGCCCCAGCCCACCAGACTGGCGTCGGTCGTGACAATGACCCACTCTGGTCTGTGGAAGCTCATCCCTTGAGACAGGTTGTCCAGGGTCAGCCACCAACGGAGTGAATCTCTGGTCCTCTGATCTACTTGGATCGCCGGGGACAAGTCTGTATAATCCCCATTCCACTGTCTGAGCATGCACAGTTGTAATGGTCTTAGATGAATTCGCGCAAAAGGAACTATGTCCATTGCCGCAACCATCAAACCTATTACTTCCATGCACTGCGCTATGGAAGGAAGAAGAACAGAATGAAGTACTTGACAAGAGCTTAGAAGTTTTGATTTTCTGGCCTCTGTCAGAAAAATCTTCATTTCTAAGGAGTCTATTATTGTTCCCAAGAAGGGAACTCTTGTTGACGGGAATAGAGAACTTTTTTCTACGTTCACTTTCCACCCGTGAGATCTGAGAAAGGCTAGGACAATGTCCGTATGAGCCTTTGCTTGTGGCAGAGACGACGCTTGAATTAGTATGTCTTCCAAATAAGGTACTACTGCAATGCCCCTTGGCCTTAGCACCGCTAGAAGGGACCCTAGTACCTTTGTGAAAATTCTTGGAGCAGTGGCTAATCCGAATGGAAGTGCCACAAACTGGTAATGCTTGTCCAGAAAGGCGAATCTTAGGAACCGATGATGTTCCTTGTGGATAGGAATATGTAGATACGCATCCTTTAAATCCACCGTGGTCATGAATTGACCTTCCTGGATGGTAGGAAGAATTGTCCGAATGGTTTCCATTTTGAACGATGGAACCCTGAGAAATTTGTTTAGGATCTTGAGATCCAAAATTGGCCTGAATGTTCCCTCTTTTTTGGGAACTATGAACAGATTGGAGTAAAACCCCATCCCTTGTTCTCCTAATGGAACAGGATGAATCACTCCCATTTTCGACAGGTCTTCTACACAATGTAAGAATGCCTGTCTTTTTATTTGGTCTGAAGACAATTGAGACCTGTGGAACCTTCCCCTTGGGGGTAGTTCCTTGAATTCCAGGAGATAACCTTGAGAAACTATTTCTAGCGCCCAAGGATCCTGAACATCTCTTGCCCAAGCCTGAGCGAAGAGAGAGAGTCTGCCCCCCACCAGATCCGATCCCGGATCGGGGGCCAGCATCTCATGCTGTCTTGGTAGCGGTAGCAGGCTTCTTGGCCTGCTTACCTTTGTTCCAGCCTTGCATCGGTCTCCAGGCTGGCTTGGTTTGAGAAGAATTACCCTCTTGCTTAGAGGATGTAGAATTTGAGGCTGGTCCGTTTCTGCGAAAGGGACGAAAATTAGTTTTATTTTTAGCCTTAAAAGACCTATCCTGAGGAAGGGCGTGGCCCTTTCCCCCAGTGATGTCTGAAATAATCTCTTTCAAGTCAGGGCCAAACAGCGTTTTCCCCTTGAAAGGGATGTTAAGCAATTTGTTCTTGGAGGACACATCCGCTGACCAAGACTTTAGCCAAAGCGCTCTGCGCGCCACAATAGCAAAACCTGAATTTTTCGCCGCTAATCTAGCTAATTGCAAAGTGGCGTCTAAGGTAAAAGAGTTAGCCAATTTAAGTGCTTGAACTCTGTCCATAACCTCCTCATAAGAAGATGCTTTATTGAGCGACTTTTCTAGTTCTTCGAACCAGAAACACGCTGCTGTAGTGACAGGAACAATGCATGAAATTGGTTGTAGAAGGTAACCTTGCTGAACAAACATCTTTTTAAGCAAACCCTCTAATTTTTTATCCATAGGATCTTTGAAAGCACAACTATCTTCTATAGGGATAGTGGTGCGTTTGTTTAGAGTAGAAACCGCCCCCTCGACCTTGGGGACTGTCTGCCATAAGTCCTTCCTGGGGTCGACCATAGGAAATAATTTCTTAAATATAGGGGGAGGGACAAAAAGGTATGCCGGGCCTTTCCCATTCTTTATTTACAATGTCCGCCACCCGCTTGGGTATAGGAAAAGCTTCGGGGGGCACCGGGACCTCTAGGAACTTGTCCATCTTACATAATTTCTCTGGAATGACCAAATTGTCACAATCATCCAGAGTAGATAACACCTCCTTAAGCAGAGCGCGGAGATGTTCCAATTTAAATTTGAATGTAATAACATCAGGTTCAGCTTGTTGAGAAATTTTTCCTGAATCTGAAATTTCTCCCTCAGACAAAACCTCCCTGGCCCCTTCAGACTGGTGTAAGGGCATGTCAGAACCATTATCATCAGCGTCCTCATGCTCTTCAGTATCTAAAACAGAGCAGTCGCGCTTTCGCTGATAAGTGGGCATTTTGGCTAAAATGTTTTTAATAGAATTATCCATTACAGCCGTTAATTGTTGCATAGTAAGGAGGATTGGCGCACTAGATGCACTAGGGACCTCCTGAGTGGGCAAGACTGGTGTAGACATAGAAGGAGATGATGCAGTACCATGCTTACTCCCCTCACTTAAGGAATCATTTTGGGCAACATTATTATCAGTGGCATCATTGTCCCTACTTTGTTTGTCACATTCATCACATATATTTAAATGGAGAGGAACCTTGGCTTCCGAACATACAGAACATCGTCTATCTGATAGTTCAGACATGTTAATAGGCATAAACTTGATAACAAAGCACAAAAAACGTTTTAAAATAAAACCGTTACTGTCACTTTAAATTTTAAACTGAACACACTTTATTACTGAATATGCGCAAAAGTATGAAGGAATTGTTCAAAATTCACCAAAATTTCACCACAGTGTCTTAAAGCCTTAAAAACAGAATTTATGTTTACCTGATAAATTACTTTCTCCAACGGTGTGTCCGGTCCACGGCGTCATCCTTACTTGTGGGATATTCTCTTCCCCAACAGGAAATGGCAAAGAGCCCAGCAAAGCTGGTCACATGATCCCTCCTAGGCTCCGCCTACCCCAGTCATTCGACCGACGTTAAGGAGGAATATTAGCATAGGAGAAACCATATGGTACCGTGGTGACTGTAGTTAAAGAAAATAAATTATCAGACCTGATTAAAAAAACCAGGGCGGGCCGTGGACCGGACACACCGTTGGAGAAAGTAATTTATCAGGTAAACATAAATTCTGTTTTCTCCAACATAGGTGTGTCCGGTCCACGGCGTCATCCTTACTTGTGGGAACCAATACCAAAGCTTTAGGACACGGATGAAGGGAGGGAGCAAATCAGGTCACCTAAATGGAAGGCACCACGGCTTGCAAAACCTTTCTCCCAAAAATAGCCTCAGAAGAAGCAAAAGTATCAAACTTGTAAAATTTGGTAAAAGTGTGCAGTGAAGACCAAGTCGCTGCCCTACATATCTGATCAACAGAAGCCTCGTTCTTGAAGGCCCATGTGGAAGCCACAGCCCTAGTGGAATGAGCTGTGATTCTTTCGGGAGGCTGCCGTCCGGCAGTCTCGTAACCAATCTGATGATGCTTTTAATCCAAAAAGAGAGAGAGGTAGAAGTTGCTTTTTGACCTCTCCTTTTACCGGAATAAACAACAAACAAGGAAGATGTTTGTCTAAAATCCTTTGTAGCATCTAAATAGAATTTTAGAGCGCGAACAACATCCAAATTGTGCAACAAACGTTCCTTCTTTGAAACTGGTTTCGGACACAGAGAAGGTACGATAATCTCCTGGTTAATGTTTTTGTTAGAAACAACTTTTGGAAGAAAACCGGGTTTAGTACGTAAAACCACCTTATCTGCATGGAACACCAGATAAGGAGGAGAACACTGCAGAGCAGATAATTCTGAAACTCTTCTAGCAGAAGAAATTGCAACTAAAAACAAAACTTTCCAAGATAATAACTTAATATCAACGGAATGTAAGGGTTCAAACGGAACCCCCTGAAGAACTGAAAGAACTAAATTGAGACTCCAAGGAGGAGTCAAAGGTTTGTAAACAGGCTTAATTCTAACCAGAGCCTGAACAAAGGCTTGAACATCTGGCACAGCTGCCAGCTTTTTGTGAAGTAACACAGACAAGGCAGAAATCTGTCCCTTCAGGGAACTTGCAGATAATCCTTTTTCCAATCCTTCTTGAAGGAAGGATAGAATCTTAGGAATCTTAACCTTATCCCAAGGGAATCCTTTAGATTCACACCAACAGATATATTTTTTCCAAATTTTGTGGTAAATCTTTCTAGTTACAGGCTTTCTGGCCTGAATCAGAGTATCGATAACAGAATCTGAGAACCCTCGCTTCGATAAGATCAAGCGTTCAATCTCCAAGCAGTCAGCTGGAGTGAAACCAGGTTCGGATGTTCGAACGGACCCTGAACAAGAAGGTCTCGTCTCAAAGGTAGCTTCCAAGGTGGAGCCGATGACATATTCACCAGATCTGCATACCAAGTCCTGCGTGGCCACGCAGGAGCTATCAAGATCACCGACGCCCTCTCCTGATTGATCCTGGCTACCAGCCTGGGGATGAGAGGAAACGGCGGGAACACATAAGCTAGTTTGAAGGTCCAAGGTGCTACTAGTGCATCCACTAGAGCCGCCTTGGGATCCCTGGATCTGGACCCGTAGCAAGGAACTTTGAAGTTCTGACGAGAGGCCATCAGATCCATGTCTGGAAAGCCCCACAGTTGAGTGACTTGGGCAAAGATTTCCGGATGGAGTTCCCACTCCCCCGGATGCAATGTCTGACGACTCAGAAAATCCGCTTCCCAATTTTCCACTCCTGGGAAGTGGATAGCGGACAGGTGGCAGGAGTGAGACTCCGCCCAAAGAATGATTTTGGTCACTTCTTCCATCGCTAGGGAACACCTTGTTCCCCCCTGATGGTTGATGTACGCAACAGTTGTCATGTTGTCTGATTGAAACCGTATGAACTTGGCCCTCGCTAGCTGAGGCCAAGCCTTGAGAGCATTGAATATCGCTCTCAGTTCCAGAATATTTATCGGTAGAAGAGATTCTTCCCGAGACCAAAGACCCTGAGCTTTCAGGGATCCCCAGACCGCGCCCCAGCCCATCAGACTGGCGTCGGTCGTGACAATGACCCACTCTGGTCTGCGGAATGTCATCCCTTGTGACAGGTTGTCCAGGGACAGCCACCAACGGAGTGAGTCTCTGGTCCTCTGATTTACTTGTATCTTCGGAGACAAGTCTGTATAATCCCCATTCCACTGACTGAGCATGCACAGTTGTAATGGTCTTAGATGAATGCGCGCAAAAGGAACTATGTCCATTGCCGCTACCATCAACCCGATCACTTCCATGCACTGAGCTATGGAAGGAAGAGGAACGGAATGAAGTATCCGACAAGAGTCTAGAAGCTTTGTTTTTCTGGCCTCTGTCAGAAATATCCTCATTTCTAAGGAGTCTATTATTGTTCCCAAGAAGGGAACCCTTGTTGACGGAGATAGAGAACTCTTTTCCACGTTCACTTTCCATCCGTGAGATCTGAGAAAGGCCAGGACTATGTCCGTGTGAGCCTTTGCTTGAGGAAGGGACGACGCTTGAATCAGAATGTCGTCCAAGTAAGGTACTACAACAATGCCCCTTGGTCTTAGCACAGCTAGAAGGGACCCTAGTACCTTTGTGAAAATCCTTGGAGCAGTGGCTAATCCGAAAGGAAGCGCCACGAACTGGTAATGCTTGTCCAGGAATGCGAACCTTAGGAACCGATGATGTTCCTTGTGGATAGGAATATGTAGATACGCATCCTTTAAATCCACCGTGGTCATGAATTGACCTTCCTGGATGGAAGGAAGAATAGTTCGAATGGTTTTCCATCTTGAACGATGGAACCTTGAGAAACTTGTTTAAGATCTTGAGATCTAAGATTGGTCTGAACGTTCCCTCTTTTTTGGGAACTATGAACAGATTGGAGTAGAACCCCATCCCTTGTTCTCTTAATGGAACAGGATGAATCACTCCCATTTTTAACAGGTCTTCTACACAATGTAAGAATGCCTGTCTTTTTATGTGGTCTGAAGACAACTGAGACCTGTGGAACCTCCCCCTTGGGGGAAGCCCCTTGAATTCCAGAAGATAACCTTGGGAGACTATTTCTAGTGCCCAAGGATCCAGAACATCTCTTGCCCAAGCCTGAGCGAAGAGAGAGAGTCTGCCCCCCACCAGATCCGGTCCCGGATCGGGGGCCAACATTTCATGGTGTCTTGGTAGCAGTGGCAGGTTTCTTGGCCTGTTTTCCCTTGTTCCAGCCTTGCATTGGTCTCCAAGCTGGCTTGGCTTGAGAAGTATTACCCTCTTGCTTAGAGGACGTAGCACTTTGGGCTGGTCCGTTTCTACGAAAGGGACGAAAATTAGGTTTATTTTTTGCCTTGAAAGGCCGACTTGTTCTTGGAAGACGCATCAGCCGACCAAGATTTCAACCAAAGCGCTCTGCGCGCCACAATAGCAAACCCAGAATTCTTAGCCGCTAATCTAGCCAATTGCAAAGTGGCGTCTAGGGTAAAAGAATTAGCCAATTTGAGAGCATTGATTCTGTCCATAATCTCCTCATAAGGAGGAGAATCACTATCGACCGCCTTTATCAGCTCATCGAACCAGAAACATGCGGCTGTAGCGACAGGGACAACGCATGAAATTGGTTGTAGAAGGTAACCCTGCTGAACAAACATCTTTTTAAGCAAACCTTCTAATTTTTTATCCATAGGATCTTTGAAAGCACAACTATCCTCTATGGGTATAGTGGTGCGTTTGTTTAAAGTGGAAACCGCTCCCTCGACCTTGGGGACTGTCTGCCATAAGTCCTTTCTGGGGTCGACCATAGGAAACAATTTTTTAAATATGGGGGGAGGGACGAAAGGAATACCGGGCCTTTCCCATTCTTTATTAACAATGTCCGCCACCCGCTTGGGTATAGGAAAAGCTTCTGGGAGCCCCGGCACCTCTAGGAACAATCGATTTAGCCCAGAAAAAGTCTACAGTCTTAATAAGCCCATGTGAAGCCCTTATTTACAATCGTAATAAACATGGCTTACCGGATCCCATAGGGAAAATGACAGCTTCCAGCATTACATCGTCTTGTTAGAATGTGTCATACCTCAAGCAGCAAGAGACTGCACACTGTTCCCCCAACTGAAGTTAATTGCTCTCAACAGTCCTGTGTGGAACAGCCATGGATTTTAGTGACGGTTGCTAAAATCATTTTCCTCATACAAACAGAAATCTTCATCTCTTTTCTGTTTCTGAGTAAATAGTACATACCAGCACTATTTCAAAATAACAAACTCTTGATTGAATAATAAAAACTACAGTTAAACACTAAAAAACTCTAAGCCATCTCCGTGGAGATGTTGCCTGTACAACGGCAAAGAGAATGACTGGGGTAGGCGGAGCCTAGGAGGGATCATGTGACCAGCTTTGCTGGGCTCTTTGCCATTTCCTGTTGGGGAAGAGAATATCCCACAAGTAAGGATGACGCCGTGGACCGGACACACCTATGTTGGAGAAAGTATTGCACACCAAATTTGAAAGCTTTAACTCTTAAAATAACGGAACCGGAGCCGTTTTTACATTTAACCCCTATACAGTCCCTGGTATCTGCTTTGCTGAGACCCAACCAAGCCCAGAGGGGAATACGATACCAAATGACGCCTTCAATAAGCTTTTTCAGTGGATCTGAGCTCCTCACACATGCATCTGCATGCCATGCTTCTCAAAAACAACTGCGCATTAGTGGCGCGAAAATGAGGCTCTGCCTATGACTAGAAAAGGCCCCCAGTGAAAAAGGTGTCCAATACAGTGCCTGCCGTTTTTTTAACAGAATTCCCAAGATTAAAATAACTCTTCAAAGTTATAAACCATTAAATATGCTTATAAAGTAATCGTTTTAGCCCAGAAAAATGTCTACCAGTCTTTAAAGCCCTTGTGAAGCCCTTTATTCTTATATTAAAAATTAAGAAAATGGCTTACCGGATCCCATAGGGAAAATGACAGCTTCCAGCATTACCAAGTCTTGTTAGAAATGTGTCATACCTCAAGCAGCAAAAGTCTGCTCACTGTTTCCCCCAACTGAAGTTAATTCATCTCAACAGTCCTGTGTGGAAACAGCCATCGATTTTAGTAACGGTTGCTAAAATCATTTTCCTCTTACAAACAGAAATCTTCATCTCCTTTCTGTTTCAGAGTAAATAGTACATACCAGCACTATTTTAAAATAACAAACTCTTGATTGAAGAATAAAAAACAGAATTTATGCTTACCTGATAAATTACTTTCTCCAACGGTGTGTCCGGTCCACGGCGTCATCCTTACTTGTGGGATATTCTCTTCCCCAACAGGAAATGGCAAAGAGTCCCAGCAAAGCTGGTCACATGATCCCTCCTAGGCTCCGCCCACCCCAGTCATTCGACCGACGGACAGGAGGAAATATATATAGGAGAAACCATATGATACCGTGGTGACTGTAGTTAGAGAAAATAATTCATCAGACCTGATTAAAAAACCAGGGCGGGCCGTGGACCGGACACACCGTTGGAGAAAGTAATTTATCAGGTAAGCATAAATTCTGTTTTCTCCAACATTGGTGTGTCCGGTCCACGGCGTCATCCTTACTTGTGGGAACCAATACCAAAGCTTTAGGACACGGATGAAGGGAGGGAGCAAATCAGGTCACCTAAATGGAAGGCACCACGGCTTGCAAAACCTTTCTCCCAAAAATAGCCCCCGAAGAAGCAAAAGTATCAAATTTGTAAAATTTGGCAAAAGTGTGCAGTGAAGACCAAGTCGCTGCCTTACATATCTGGTCAACAGAAGCCTCGTTCTTGAAGGCCCATGTGGAAGCCACAGCCCTAGTGGAGTGAGCTGTGATTCTTTCAGGAGGCTGCCGTCCGGCAGTCTCATAAGCCAATCGGATAATGCTTTTAAGCCAAAAGGAAAGAGAGGTAGAAGTCGCTTTTTGACCTCTCCTTTTACCATAATAAACAACAAACAAGGAAGATGTTTGTCTGAAATCTTTAGTAGCCTCTAAATAGAATTTTAGAGCACGGACTACGTCCAAATTGTGTAACAAATGTTCCTTCTTTGAAACTGGATTCGGACACAAAGAAGGTACAACTATCTCCTGGTTAATATTTTTGTTGGAAACAACTTTCGGAAGAAAACCAGGCTTAGTACGCAAATCCACCTTATCTGCATGGAACACCAGATAGGGCGGAGAACACTGCAGAGCAGATAACTCTGAAACTCTTCTAGCAGAAGAAATTGCAACCAAAAACAAAACTTTCCAAGATAATAACTTAATATCTAAGGAATGTAAGGGTTCAAACGGAACCCCTTGAAGAACTGAAAGAACTAGATTTAGACTCCAGGGAGGAGTCAAAGGTCTGTAAACAGGCTTGATCCTAACCAGAGCCTGAACAAATGCTTGAACATCTGGCACAGCTGCCAGTCTTTTGTGAAGTAAAACAGATAAAGCAGAGATCTGTCCCTTCAGAGAACTTGCAGATAATCCTTTCTCCAAACCTTCTTGTAGAAAGGATAGAATCTTAGGAATTTTTATCTTGTTCCATGGGAATCCTTTAGATTCACACCAACAGATATATTTTTTCCATATTTTATGGTAAATTTTTCTAGTTACAGGCTTTCTAGCCTGAATCAGAGTATCTATTACAGAATCTGAAAACCCACGCTTTGATAAAATCAAGCGTTCAATCTCCAAGCCGTCAGTTGGAGGGAAACCAGATTCGTATGTTCGAATGGACCCTGAACAAGAAGGTCCTGTCTCAAAGGTAGCTTCCATGGTGGAGCCGATGACATATTCACCAGGTCTGCATACCAAGTCCTGCGTGGCCACGCAGGAGCTATCAAGATCACCGAGGCCCTCTCCTGATTGATCCTGGCTACCAGCCTGGGGATGAGAGGAAACGGTGGGAATACATAAGCTAGGTTGAAGGTCCAAGGTGCTACTAGTGCATCTACTAGGGTCGCCTTTGGATCCCTGGATCTGGACCCGTAGCAAGGAACCTTGAAGTTCTGACGAGACACCATCAGATCCATGTCTGGAATGCCCCATAATTGAGTTATTTGGGCAAAGATTTCCGGATGGAGTTCCCACTCCCCCGGATGGAATGTCTGACGACTCAGAAAATCCGCTTCCCAATTTTCCACTCCTGGGATGTGGATCGCAGACAAGTGGCAGGAGTGATCCTCCGCCCATTGAATTATCTTGGTCACTTCTTTCATCGCCAGGGAAGTCCTTGTTCCCCCCTGATGATTGATATATGCAACGGTCGTCATGTTGTCTGACTGAAACCTTATGAATTTGGCCTTTGCTAGTTGAGGCCAAGCTCTGAGAGCATTGAATATCGCTCTCAGTTCCAGAATGTTTATCGGGAGAAGAGACTCTTCCCGAGACCATAGACCCTGAGCTTTCAGGGATTCCCAGACCGCGCCCCAGCCCACTAGGCTGGCGTCGGTCGTGACAATGACCCACTCTGGTCTGCAGAAGCTCATTCCCTGTGACAGATTGTCCAGGGTCAGCCACCAACAGAGTGAATCTCTGGTCTTTTGATCTACTTGAATCGTCGGAGACAAGTCTGTATAATCCCCATTCCACTGTCTGAGCATGCACAGTTGTAATGGTCTTAGATGAATTCGTGCAAAAGGAACTATGTCCATTGTTGCAACCATCAATCCTATTACTTCCATGCACTGCGCTATGGAAGGACGAGGAACAGAATGAAGTACTTGACAAGAGCTTAGAAGTTTTGATTTTCTGACCTCTGTCAGAAAAATCCTCATTTCTAAGGAATCTATTATTGTTCCCAAGAAGGGAACTCTTGTTGACGGGGACAGAGAACTTTTTTCTTTGTTCACCTTCCATCCGTGAGATCTGAGAAAGGCTAGGACGATGTCCGTATGAGCCTTTGCTTTTGACAGGGACGACGCTTGAATCAGGATGTCGTCCAAGTAAGGTACTACTGCAATGCCCCTTGGTCTTAGAACCGCTAGAAGGGACCCTAGTACCTTTGTGAAAATCCTTGGAGCAGTGGCTAATCCAAATGGAAGTGCCACAAACTGGTAATGCTTGTCCAGAAAAAGCGAACCTTAGGAACTGATGATGTTCCTTGTGGATAGGAATATGTAGGTACGCATCCTTTAAATCCACGGTAGTCATAAATTGATTTTCCTGGATAGTAGGTAGGATCGTTCGAATAGTTACCATTTTGAACGATGGTACCCTGAGAAATTTGTTTAGGATCTTTAGATCCAAAATTGGTCTGAATGTTCCCTCTTTTTTGGGAACTATGAACAGATTGGAATAAAATCCCATTCCTTGTTCTCTTATTGGAACTGGATGTATCACTCCCATCTTTAACAGGTCTTCTACACAATGTAAGAATGCCTGTCTCTTTATTTGGTTTGAAGATAATTGAGACCTGTGGAACCTTCCCCTTGGGGGTAGTTCCTTCAATTCCAGGAGATAACCTTGAGAAACTATTTCTAGCGCCCAAGGATCCTGAACATCTCTTGCCCAAGCCTGAGCAAAGAGAGAAAGTCTGCCCCCCACTAGATCCGGTCCCGGATCGGGGGCTATCCCTTCATGCTGTTTTGGTAGCAGTGGTAGGCTTCTTGGCCTGCTTACCCTTGTTCCAGCCTTGCATTGGTTTCCAGGCTGGTTTGGGTTGTGAAGTATTACCCTCTTGCTTAGAGGATACAGAATTAGAGACTGGTCCGTTTCTGCGAAAGGGACGAAAATTAGGCTTATTATTAGCCTTAAAAGACCTATCCTGTGGGAGGGCGTGGCCCTTTCCCCCAGTGATGTCTGAAATAATCTCTTTCAAATCAGGTCCAAATAATGTTTTACCTTTGAAAGGAATGTTAAGCAATTTTGTCTTGGAAGACACATCCGCTGACCAAGACTTTAGCCAAAGCACTCTGCGCGCCACGACAGCAAACCCTGAATTTTTCGCCGCTAATCTAGCTAATTGCAAAGCGGCATCTAAAACAAAAGAGTTAGCCAATTTAAGTGCTTGAACTCTGTCCATAACCTCCTCATACGAAGATTCTTTACTGAGCGATTTTTCTAGTTCCTCGAACCAGAAACACGCTGCCGTAGTGACAGGAACAATGCATGAAATTGGTTGTAGAAGGTAACCTTGCAGTACAAAAATCTTTTTAAGCAAACCCTCTAATTTCTTATCCATAGGATCTTTGAAAGCACAACTATCTTCGATAGGAATAGTAGTGCGTTTGTTTAGAGTAGAAACCGCCCCCTCGACCTTGGGGACTGTCTGCCATAAGTCCTTTCTGGGGTCGACTATAGGAAATAATTTCTTAAATATAGGGGGGGGGACAAAAGGTATGCCGGGCTTTTCCCACTCTTTATTTACTATGTCCGCCACCCGCTTGGGTATAGGAAAAGCGTCGGGGGGCACCGGAACCTCTAGGAACTTGTCCATCTTACATAAATTCTCTGGAATGACCAAATTGTCACAATCATCCAGAGTAGATAACACCTCCTTAAGCAGTGCGCGGAGATGTTCTAATTTAAATTTAAATGTCACAACATCAGGTTCAGCTTGATGAGAAATTTTTCCTGAATCTGAAATTTCTCCATCAGACAAAACCTTCCTCATGGCCCCTTGAGATTGGTGTGAGGGTATGTCAGAACAGTTATCATCAGCGTCCTCTTGCTCTTCAGTGTTTAAAACAGAGCAATCGCGCTTTCTCTGATAAGTAGGCATTTTGGATAAAAGATTTGCTATGGAGTTATCCATTACAGCCGTTAATTGTTGCATGGTAATAAGTATTGGCGCACTAGATGTACTAGGGGCCTCCTGTGTGGGCATAACTGGTGTAGACACAGTAGGGGATGATGTAGTATCATGTTTACTCCCCTCATTTGAGGAATCATCTTGGGCAATATCATTATCTGTTGCATTACTGTCCTTACTTTGTTTGGACACTATGGCACAATTATCACATAAATTTAAATGGGGAGACACATTGGCTTTCATACATATAGAACATAGCTTATCTGATGGTACAGACATGTTAAACAGGCTTAAACTTGTCAACAAAGCACAAAAAAAGTTTTAAAATAAAACCGTTACTGTCACTTTAAATTTCAAACTGAAAACACTTTATTACTGAATATGTGAAAAAGTATGAAGGAATTGTTCAAAATTCACCAAAATTTCACCACAGTGTCTTAAAGCATTAAAAGTATTGCACACCAAATTTCAGAGCTTTAACCCTTAAATTAACGGAACCGGAGCCGTTTTTACATTTAACCCCTATACAGTCCCAGAATGAGGCTCTGTCTATAACTAGAAAGGCCCCCATCTGAAAAAGGTGTCCAACACAGTGCCTGCCGTTTTTCTAAACATTCCCCAAGATTATAATACCAATAATTAGTTAGAATCTGCATAATATGCCTAGTAAAGCAATTGTTTTAGCCCAGAAAAATGTCTACCAGTTTTTAAGCCCTTTTTGAAGCCCTTTATTCTTTTATGTTTAACTAAGAAAATGGCTTACCGGTCCCCATGAGGGGAAATGACAGCCTTCCAGCATTACATGGTCTTGTTAGAAATATGGCTAGTCATATCTTAAGCAGAAAAGACTGCTAACTGTTTCCCCCAACTGAAGTTACTTCATCTCAACAGTCCTGTGTGGAAACAGCAATCGATTTTAGTTACTGTGCTAAAATCATCTTCCTCTTACAAACAGAAATCTTCATCCTTTTCTGTTTCAGAGTAAATAGTACATACCAGCACTATTTTAAAATAACAAACACTTGATAGAAGAATAAAACTACATTTAAACACCAAAAAACTCTTAACCATCTCCGTGGAGATGTTGCCTGTGCAACGGCAAAGAGAATGACTGGGGTGGGCGGAGCCTAGGAGGGATCATGTGACCAGCTTTGCTGGGACTCTTTGCCATTTCCTGTTGGGGAAGAGAATATCCCACAAGTAAGGATGACGCCGTGGACCGGACACACCAATGTTGGATAAACTACATTTAAACACCAAAAAAACTCTTAGCCATCTCCGTGGAGATGTTGCCTGTGCAACGGCAAAGAGAATGACTGGGGAAGGCGGAGCCTAGGAGGGATCATGTGACCAGCTTTGCTGGGCTCTTTGCCATTTCCTGTTGGGGAAGAGAATATCCCACAAGTAAGGATGACGCCGTGGACCGGACACACCTATGTTGGAGAAAAGGCTCGTTAGCAACGCACCCCTGTTACCGCAAAACTCATAATCTAGGCGAAAGTTTTTCTTTCATGATTCAGGTAGAGCATATCATTTTAAACAGATTTTCAATGTACTTCTATTATCAAATTTGATTCTTTCTGTTGGTATCCTTTGTTGAAGATACAGCAATGCATTACTGGGAGCTAGCTAAATACATCTGGGTAGCCAATGACGAGTGTTATACATGTGCAGGCACCAATCAGCAGCTAGCTCCCAGTAGTGCTTTCCTACTCCTGAGATTACCTAGGCATGGTTTTCAACAAAGGATTCCGAGAGAATGACGCAAATTAGATGATAGAAACAAATTGAAAAGTTGTTAAAAAAAAATGTCTCTATCTGAATCTGGAAAGACAAATTTGGGGTTTCTGGCTCCTAACTTTTAAACAGATTTGTCAACCCCCTACTTTAAACATTCTATACCCTCCGTGTGAATCTTACGACTTATGCTCATGCATGTAAGGGGCCACATGATAAGATCAACAACAGGCTTCAAACAAACCAGGCATGAGGTCAGGGGAGCTTTGCCCTTCATTAGTGAGAACGTTACACCTTTTCATTCTTCACAAAACAACCAATCCAGCTAAAACCTACACTTCCTCACTCTAAATAGGTAGAAACAGAACTGAAACCAGCAGAGAGAGGTGGAGAACAGGGTGCCCTGAGGAATTCTGGGAGGTTTTTACCTATTCTAAAAAGGTACAAGTTTCTAAACACTATTTTGCCACAAGTATATGAGAAAAAATGAAAACTACTCTCCAGATATTTAATATCAGCTCTTCATCAGAGAATGCAGCTGAGTTTAATAAAACAATTAGTGATGCACCGAAATGGAAATTCTGGACCGAAACCGAATCCGAAAATCTGGGATGTACTTGGCCGAAAACCGAAACGGATACCGAAAATGTATTTTTTCAAATAATTTTTTTTTAGGTTTTTTTTTGCATAATTAGAGCCAATAAAAAAATCCCACACTTTTATTGAAAGTAACACACTAAAATTGGACAAAAATATCTTAAAACAATAATATGCTACACAAACAAAAACAGGCAAACAATAATGCCATTTTCGGCCAAAATGTTTCTGTGACCAAAATTTTGGTGCATCCCTACTTAAAACAATTATAAATATCAATATAATGTATTATTCTTCATTTAGTTCTATGTAACAGAATCATATTTAACAGTTTTTGTTTTTTACTAATTATCCAAATAAAGTATAGTCCTAGAAAACTCATTATATGCACAACAGTAAGTCAAGTAACAAACTTAAACAGCAGCTCTAGGCTAGCATCAAATTTATAACATGCTACACAATAATTTTACCGAAAATAACAGGCTAAAAAAACGAAAACCGAAATAGCCAAAAATGCCATTTTCGGCCGAAACTTTCTGCGGCCGAAATTTCGGTGCATCCCTAAAAACAATAGTATGTTAGGGCTGAATAACAACAGCATATGATTGCAATGCACTCTCTAACTAATAAAAAGAACAACAATGGTTTAGCTTTTTAACTACCAGATCAGTACCATGTTTATTGGTACGTACCCACACTAGCTTGTCTGCTATTCCTATGCCAACAAGTCTTATAGCTTGTCTGCTATTCCTATACCAACAAGTCTTATAGCTTGTCTGCTATTCCTATACCAACAAGTCTTATCTAGGACCTGGGAATGATTTATAGGTCTTATCTCAAACCTTAGGAAATCTATATAAAGTGATCTCTTTTTATTATTCTATTAGACACTCTGGAAACATGGTTTTATACAAACAGTGCATACGATTAGTTGAGTCTCACCATCAGCTGTAGATGTGACATTTTCTATCCTTAAGGAGGTCACATAATCCTCCGTATCTGGCGGTTCCATCTGGTAAACTCACTGGTGTAACCACTGAAAAGCCTGTCAACAAGAAATGAGAACTCATCATGTTTAGGTGAGACTGGGGGCTTATATTAATATATGCCCCTACAATCATGGTTTACAAAAGAATGTGAAAAACTATTACAGGTACAAAAAGCTTTATCCAAACTGCTTGGAACCAGAAAAGGTTTGGATTTCAGAATAGTTTGAATGTAGAATATTTGTATCTATAAAATGAAACAGTTTGGAGAGGGGATGGGACCAAGTGTAAACATCTGTAATTTAGGCAATATTTACGTCATAATACATCTTATACATGCAACCTAAAGGTAAGTTTTATATTGTTTGTAATACTTATGTATACATAGTACCATCAGAAAGATAGTGCAGTACCTTAATCAGAAAGGTAATATTTGTTTTTTAAATTATAATAATAATAATATTATTTGCATTTTAGACCACAAAACCAAACCAAAGACACAGGCAGAGACGATTGTGAGTTACAGACGGACAAAAAAGTAATTGTTGATATATATATATTTTTAAAAAAAATATTAATTAAAAAGATTGTATTTCAGAATAAGTTTAAATTTTGGAATTCAGGATTTGTACCTGTAATGGTAGAGATTTAATTCGTACTCAAATGTACAAAGCCACGAATGCCCTGGAATTATGTCCTCACATAGGGCCCAGTTCTCTAGAGCGCTCATGTGTGATTATCTAAAAAGAACTCCACTGCGAGGGCCCTGACAAGATTCTATAATCAGTGGCGTTCTCTATATTTCTGTGATGTAGAGACAAGCTCTGTACCACATAGCGCTTATTGTAATTTACACAATGTGCTTTGTATTTTACATTTACTACTCACTTTATATATTTTTTTTTAATATTTTTTTATTGAGGTTTTGCGTAACAAACATAAAACATAGATCGCCTTTTGATAACAGAAAAAGATACAAATAAAATTGAGTAAAATATTTCAGCAGTTATAAAATACACAGTAGGCAGGCTAATGGAACCTCGATTTTGCAATAAAATAGCATAAATGACTGACCAGTTGGGAACACACTTTTAGGCCAAATGGTCTATGAGTATAAAAGATAACTGATGGTCAGATGGGTAGCTCTTTATGAGCTTCAAAAAGAAAAGAAATGAATATATAATATGGGGGGGGGGGGGGGATTTCAGCGGGTAAGCACCGCTATCTAAATATGGGAAAGGGTGGAGGGGCGGAGCCATATATATATATATATATATATATATGGGCAATTTAAGGAATATGACGGGACCTCTAAGGTCGTTAGCAAAGAATCAGTTGTAGGATAAAATGTCGGTGTGGACCATATGACACCTATCAGTATTAATAACAGTGATCTTAATCACAGAATGGTGATGCGCTATCTTGGCCGCAGACAACACATCTTCCAAGCTAACTAGCCTATAACAACCTCCGGGAGGACATAATGGTTAACCATAACTGAGCATGGGGTTAGGCTCACTTAGTGCACATAACCAAGCAAAAACAGAATTTATGCTTACCTGATAAATTACTTTATCTTGTGGTGTATCCAGTCCACTGATTCATCCTTTACTTGTGGGATATTCTCCTTCCCTACAGGAAGTGGCAAAGAGAGCACACAGCAGAGCTGTCCATATAGCTCCCCCTCTAGCTCCACCCCCCAGTCATTCTACCAAAGGTTAGGAAGAAAAAGGAGAAACTATAGGGTGCAGTGGTGACTGTAGTTTAAACAAAAAAATTTTACCTGACTCAATTGCCAGGGCGGGCCGTGGACTGGATACACCACAAGAGAAAGTAATTTATCAGGTAAGCATAAATTCTGTTTTCTCTTGTAAGGTGTATCCAGTCCACGGATTCATCCTTTACTTGTGGGATACCAATACCAAAGCTTTAGGACACGGATGAAGGGAGGGAACAAGACAGGTACCTTAAACGGAAGGCACCACTGCTTGCAAAACCTTTCTCCCAAAAATAGCCTCCGAAGAAGCAAAAGTATCGAATTTGTAAAATTTGGAAAAAGTATGCAGTGAAGACCAAGACGCTGCCTTACAAATCTGTTCAACAGAAGCATCATTTTTAAAAGCCCATGTGGAAGCCACTGCTCTGGTAGAATGAGCAGTAACAGTTTCAGGAGGCTGCTGGCCAGCAGTCTCATAGGCCAAACGGATGATGCTTTTCAGCCAAAAGGAAAGAGAGGTAGCAGTCGCTTTTTGACCTCTCCTCTTACCAGAATAGATAACAAACAAGGAAGATGTTTGTCTGAAATCCTTAGTTGCTTGTAAATAGAACTTTAAAGCACAAACTACATCAAGATTGTGTAACAGACGTTCCTTCTTCGAAGAAGGATTAGGACACAGAGAAGGAACAACTATTTCCTGGTTAATATTCTTGTTAGAAACAACTTTAGGAAGAAAACCAGGAAGAAAACCAGGTTTGGTACGCAAAACTACCTTATCTGCGTGGAACACCAGATAAGGTGAATAACACTGCAAGGCAGATAACTCTGAGACTCTTTGAGCAGAAGAGATGGCCCCCAAAAACAAAAAACTTTCCAAGATAACAACTTAATATCTATGGAATGTAAGGGTTCAAACGGAACCCCTTGAAGAACTGAAAGAACTAGATTTAGACTCCATGGCGGAGCCACGGGTTTATAAACAGGCTTGCTGAGTAAACGCTTGAACGTCTGGTACCTCTGCCAAACGCTTGTGTAAAAGAATAGACAGAGCAGATATCTGTCCTTTTAAGGAACTAGCTGACAATCCTTTCTCCAATCCTTCTTGTCCACTAGGTCTGCATACCAAGTCCTGCGTGGCCAAGCAGGCGCTATCAGAAACACCGAAGCCTTCTCCTGCTTGATTCTGGCGATCAGACGAGGGAGAAGAGGAAACGGTGGAAACACATAAGCCAGATTGAAGGACCAAGGCGCTGCTAGAGCATCTATCAACACCGCCTTGGGATCCCGGGACCTGGACCCGTAGAGAGGAAGTTTGGTGTTCTGACGGGACGCCATCAGATCCAACTCTGGGGTGCCCCATAGCTGAGTCAGCTGGGCAAATACCTTCGGGTGGAGTTCCCACTCCCCCGGGTGAAAGGTCTGACGACTTAAAAAAATCCGCCTCCCAGTTGTCTACTCCTGGGATGTGAATTGCTGAGAGATGGCAGGAGTGATCCTCCGCAAATCTGATTATTTTGGTTACTTCCGTCATCGCTAGGGAACTCTTTGTTCCCCCCTGATGATTGACGTAAGCTACAGTCGTGATGTTGTCCGACTGAAATCTGATGAATTTGGCCGCAGCTAGTTGAGGCCATGCCTGAAGAGCGTTGAATATCGCCCTCAGTTCCAGAATGTTTATCGGGAGAAGAGTTTCTTCCCGAGACCATAAGCCCTGAGTTTTCAGGG